>NC_086452.1:21248124-21429331 GCF_028390025.1 Pseudophryne corroboree
ATGGGCTCGGAGCGTGGGCCAGACATCAGGATTGTACTGTCTGAGGCTGGCATTACAATTGTTTTGTTATGTAATATGTTCGGGGTCTGACCATGTATATAATGTACGATGTATTGTGAAGCAGGTTTACAAAACCTTTTCTGTGTCTAGGAAACGCTGTAGAAGTAGAGAACGATAGTGGACCCCCAACCTGAGCACTATTCCCGGTCTATCCATAATCTGCATGAATATTATATATAAATTATACACAATGTTACCGTTCTGAACTGGTCATATAGATCAGGCAATCTGTAATATGATTTAAACCTTTCAAATCAATGTTTACTTTTATATTTAAGTGTAGCTTATTAAACATTGTTTCGGTTTCCAGCATGTAATTCCATCAGCGCTGACGATCCTCTTTTACACTATTACTATTCTCAGCAGTTACTAATCTTCTATTCTAGATCTGCATGAGCCGAGATAATCTCTCACCCCAGTTATATACTTTTTCCTATTTTTCTCTATCGTCCTAGTGGATGCTGGGGTTCCTGAAAGGACCATGGGGAATAGCGGCTCCGCAGGAGACAGGGCACAAAAAGTAAAGCTTTAGGATCAGGTGGTGTGCACTGGCTCCTCCCCCTATGACCCTCCTCCAAGCCTCAGTTAGATTTTTGTGCCCGGCCGAGAAGGGTGCAATCTAGGTGGCTCTCCTAAAGAGCTGCTTAGAAAAGTTTAGCTTAGGTTTTTTATTTTACAGTGAGTCCTGCTGGCAACAGGATCACTGCAACGAGGGACTTAGGGGAGAAGAAGTGAACTCACCTGCGTGCAGGATGGATTGGCTTCTTGGCTACTGGACATTAGCTCCAGAGGGACGATCACAGGTACAGCCTGGATGGTCACCGGAGCCTCGCCGCCGGCCCCCTTGCAGATGCTGAAACAAGAAGAAGGTCCAGAATCGGCGGCATGAAGACTCCTCAGTCTTCTTAAGGTAGCGCACAGCACTGCAGCTGTGCGCCATTTCCTCTCAGCACACTTCACACGGCAGTCACTGAGGGTGCAGGGCGCTGGGGGGGGGCGCCCTGGGAGGCAATGAAAACCTATTTTTGGCTAAAAATACCTCACATATAGCCTCCGGGGGCTATATGGAGATATTTAACCCCTGCCAGAATCCGTTAAGAGCGGGAGACGAGGCCGCCGAAAAAGGGGCGGGGCCTATCTCCTCAGCACACAGCGCCATTTTCCCTCACAGAAAGGCTGGAGGGAAGGCTCCCAGGCTCTCCCCTGCACTGCACTACAGAAACAGGGTTAAAACAGAGAGGGGGGGGCACTAATTTGGCGTTAGAAATATATAAAAAAGATGCTATAAGGGAAAACACTTATATAAGGTTGTCCCTATATAATTATAGCATTTTTGGTGTGTGCTGGCAAACTCTCCCTCTGTCTCTCCAAAGGGCTAGTAGGTCCTGTCCTCTATCAGAGCATTCCCTGTGTGTGTGCTGTGTGTCGGTACGTGTGTGTCGACATGTATGAGGACGATGTTGGTGAGGAGGCGGAGCAATTGCCTGTAATGGTGATGTCACTCTCTAGGGAGTCGACACCGGAATGGATGGCTTATTTAGGGAATTACGTGATAATGTCAACACGCGGCAAGGTCGGTTGACGACATGAGACGGCCGACAAACAATTAGTACCGGTCCAGACGTCTCAAAAACACCGTCAGGGGTTTTAAAACGCCCGTTTACTTTAGTCGGTCGACACAGACACAGACAGGGACACTGAATCCAGTGTCGACGGTGAATAAACAAACGTATTCCTTATTAGGGCCACACGTTAAGGGCAATGAAGGAGGTGTTACATATTTCTGATACTACAAGTACCACAAAAGAGGGTATTATGTGGGATGTGAAAAAACTACCGTAGTTTTTCCTGAATCAGATAAATTAAATGAAGTGTGTGATGATGCGTGGGTTCCCCCCGATAGAAAATATGGGCGGTATACCCTTTCCCGCCAGAAGTTAGGGCGCGTTGGGAAACACCCCTTAGGGTGGAAAGGCGCTCACACGCTTATCAGAACAAGTGGCGGTACCGTCTATAGATAGGGCCGTCCTCAAGGAGCCAGCTGACAGGAGGCTGGAAAATATCATAAAAAGTATATACACACATACTGGTGTTATACTGCGACCAGCGATCGCCTCAGCCTTGATGTGCAGAGCTGGGGTGGCTTGGTCGGATTCCCTGACTAAAAATATTGATACCCTTGACAGGGACAGTATTTTATTGACTATAGAGCATTTAAAGGATGCATTTCTATATATGCGAGATGCACAGAGGGATATTTGCACTCTGGCATCAAGAGTAAGTGCGATGTCCATATCTGCCAGAAGATGTTTATGGACACGACAGTGGTCAGGTGATGCAGATTCCAAACGGCACAAAGGTGTATTGCCGTATAAAGGAAGAGGAGTTATTTGGGGTCGGTCCATCGGACCTGGTGGCCACGGCAACTGCTGGAAAATCCACCGTTTTTTACCCTAAGTCACATTTCTGCAGAAAAAGACACCGTCTTTTCAGCTTCAGTCCTTTCGTCCCTATAAGAGTCATATCTGCCCAGGGATAGAGGAAAGGGAAGAAGACTGCAGCAGGCAGCCCATTCCCAGGAACAGAAGCGTTCCACCGCTTCTGACAAGCTCTCAGCATGACGCTGAGACCGTACAGGACCCCTGGATCCTACAAGTAGTATCCCAGGGGTACAGATTGGAATGTCGAGACGTTTCCCCTGCGCAGGCTCCTGAAGTCTGCTTTACCAAGGTCTCCCTCCGACAAGGAGGCAGTATGGGAAACAATTCACGAGCTGTATTCCCAGCAGGTGATAATTAAATTACCCCTCCTACAACAAGAAAAGGGGTATTATTCCACACTATATTGTGGTACTGAAGCCAGAAGGCTAGGTGAGACCTATTCTAAATCTAAAAAAATTTGAACACTTACAAAGGTTCAAATCAAGATGGAGTCACTCAGAGCAGTGATAACGAACCGGGAAGAAGGGGACTATATGGTGTCCCGAGACATCAGGGATGCTTACCTCCATGTCCCAAATTTGCCCTTATCACTAAGGGTACCTCAGGTTCGTGGTACAGAACTGTCACTATCAGTTTCAGACGCTGCCGTTTGGATTGTCCACGGCACCCCGGGTCTTTACCAAGGTAATGGCCGAAATTATGGTTCTTCTTCGAAGAAAAGGCGTCTTAATTATCCCTTACTTGGACGATCTCCTGATAAGGGCAAAGTCCAGGGAACAGTTGGAGGTCGGAGTAGCACTATCTCGGATACTGTTACAACAGCAGGGGTGGATTCTAAATATTCCAAAATCGCAGCTGATCCCGACAACAAGTCTCCTGTGCTTAGGGATGATTCTGGACACAGTCCAGAAAAAGGTGTTTCTCCCGGAAGAGAAAGCCAGGGAGTTATCCAAACTAGTCAGGAACCTCCTAAAATCAGTGCATCATTGCACAAGGGCCATGGTAAAAAAATGGTGACTTCCTTCGAAGCAATTCCAGTCGGCAGATTTCATGCAAGAACTTTTCAGTGGGATCTGCTGGACAAATGGTCCGGATCGCATCTTCAGATGCATCAGCGGATAACCCTATATCCAAGGACAAGGGTGTCTCTCCTGTGGTGGTTACAGAGTGCTCATCTTCTAGAGGGCCGCAGATTCGGCATTCAGTTTTGGATGTTGGTGACCACGGAGGCCAGCCCGAGAGGCTGGGGAGCAGTCACACAAGGAAAAAATTTCCAGGGAGTGTGATCAAGTCTGGAGACTTTTCTCCACATAAATATAGCTAAGGGTAAATTTATAATGCTCTAAGCTTAGCAAGACCTCTGCTTCAAGGTCAGCCGGTATTGATCCAGTGGGATAAAACATCACGGCAGTCGCCCACGTAAATAGACAGGGCGGCACAAGAAGCAGGAGGGCAGTGGCAAAAACTGCAAGGACTTTTCGCTGGGCGGAAAATCATGTGATAGCACTGTCAGCAGTGTTTCATTCCGGGAATGGAAACTGGGAAGTAGACTTCCTCAGTAGGCACGACCTCCACCCGGCAGAGTGGGAACTTCATGGGGAAGTTTTCCACATGATTGTAAACCGCTGGGAATTACCAAAGGTGGACATGATGGCGTCCCGTCTGAACAAAAAAAAAAAAAAAAACGGGACAGGTATTGCGCCAGGTTAAGAGACCCTCAGGCAATAGCTGTGGACGTTCTGGTAACACCGTGGGTGTACCAGTCGGTGTATGTGTTCCATCCTCTGCTTTTCATACCTAAGGTACTGAGAATTATAAGACGTAGAGGAGTAAGAACTATACTCATGGCTCCGGATTGGCCAAGAAGGACTTGGTACCCGGAACTTCAAGAGATGCTCACAGAGGACTTATGGCCTCTGCCGCTAAGAAGGGACTTGTTTCAGCAAGTACCATGTCTGTTCCAAGACTTACCGCAGCTGCGTTTGACGGCATGGCGGTGGAACGCCGGATCCTAAGGGAAAAGGCATTCAGGAAGAGGTCATTCCTACCCTGGTCAAAGCCAGAAAGGAGGTGACCGCACAACATTATCACCACATGTGGCGAAAATATGTTGCGTGGTGTGAGGCCAGGAAGGCCCCACGAAGAAATTTCAACTCGGTCGATTCCTGCATTTCCTGCAAACAGGAGTGTCTATGGGCCTCAAATTGGGGTCCATTAAGGTTCAAATTTCGGCCCTGTCGATTTTTCTTCCAGAAAGAATTGGCTTCAGTTCCTGAAGTCCAGAAGTTTGTCAAGGGAGTATTGCATATACAACCCCCTTTTGTGCCTCCAGTGGCACTGTGGGATCTCAACGTAGTTCTGGGATTCCTCAAAACACATTGGTTTAAAACCAGTCAAATCTGTGGATTTGAAGCATCTCACATGAAAAGTGAACATGCTCTTGGACCTGGCCTGGACCAGGCGAGTGTCAAATTGGTGTTTTTTTTCTCAAAAAAGCCCATATCTGTTTGTCCATTCGGACAGGGCAGAGCTGCGGACTCGTCCCCAGTTCTCTCCCTAAGGTGGTGTCAGTGTTTCACCTGAACCAGCTTATTGTGGTGTCTTGCGCCTACTAGGGACTTGGAGGACTCCAAGTTGCTAGATGTGGTCAGGGCCCTGAAAATATAGGTTCCAGGACGGCTGGAGTCAGGAAAACTGACTTGCTGTTATCCTGTATGCACCCAACAAACTGGGTGCTCTTGCTTCTAAGCAGACTTTTGCTAGTTGGATGTGTAATACAATTCAGCTTGCACATTCTGTGGCAGGCCTGCCACAGCCAAAATATGTAAATGCCCATTCCACAAGGAAGGTGGGCTCATCTTGGGCGGCTGCCCGAGGGGTCTCGGCTTTACAACTTTGCCGAGCGGCTATTTAGTCAGGGGCAAACACGTTTGTAAAATACTACAAATTTGATAACCTGGCTAAGGAGGACCTGGAGTTCTCTCATTCGGTGCTGCAGAGTCATCTGCACTCTCCTGCCCGTTTGGGAGCTTTGGTATAATCCCCATGGTCCTTACGGAGTTCCCAGCATCCACTAGGACGTTAGAGAAAATAAGAATTTACTTACCGATAATTCTATTTCTCGGAGTCCGTAGTGGATGCTGGGCGCCCATCCCAAGTGCGGATTATCTGCAATACTTGTACATAGTTACAAAAATCGGGTTATTATTGTTGTGAGCCATCTTTCAGAGGCTCCGCTGTTATCATACTGTTAACTGGGTTCAGATCACAGGTTGTACAGTGTGATTGGTGTGGCTGGTATGAGTCTTACCCGGGATTCATAAATCCTTCCTTATTGTGTACGCTCGTCCGGGCACAGTATCCTAACTGAGGCTTGGAGGAGGGTCATAGGGGGAGGAGCCAGTGCACACCACCTGATCCTAAAGCTTTACTTTTTGTGCCCTGTCTCCTGCGGAGCCGCTATTCCCCATGGTCCTTTCAGGAACCCCAGCATCCACTACGGACTCCGAGAAATAGAATTATCGGTAAGTAAATTCTTATTATTTTACACTGCGCTAATAAGGAACATGCCGAGGTATGTAAGGATAGTCATTACGTGTCCGAGAAAACGCTGAGACTTTCAGGGTGTGATTTTTCTAGCGACATGTGCATGTTTGTCCTCATCCTGGGGAGAGGAAGCCGGGGAGTCAGAGTCGGGGATTAGGGTGAGGATGGTGAGAGGAAGCCGGGGGGGTCAGAGCCAGGGATCAGTGTGAGAATGGTGAGAGGAAGCCGCGGTCAGAGCTAGGGATCAGTGTGAGAATGGTGAGAGGAAGCTGAGGATCAGTGTGAGAATGGTGAGAGGAAGCCGCGGTCAGAGCCAGGGATCAGTGTGAGAATGGTGAGAGGAAGCCGCGGTCAGAGCCAGGGATCAGTGTGAGAATGGTGAGAGGAAGCCGCGGTCAGAGCCAGGGATCAGTGTGACAATGGTGAGAGGAAGCCGGGGTCAGAGCCAGGGATCAGTGGGAGAATGGTGAGAGGAAGCCGGGGAGTCAGAGCCAGGGATCAGTGTGAGAATGATGAGAGGAAGCCGCGGTCAGAGCTAGGGATCAGTGTGAGAATGATGAGAGGAAGCCGCGGTCAGAGCTAGGGATCAGTGTGAGAATGGTGAGAGGAAGCTGAGGATCAGTGTGAGAATGGTGAGAGGAAGCCGCGGTCAGAGCCAGGGATCAGTGTGACAATGGTGAGAGGAAGCCGGGGTCAGAGCCAGGGATCAGTGGGAGAATGGTGAGAGGAAGCCGGAGTCAGAGCCAGGGATCAGTGTGAGAATGGTGACAGGAAGCCGGGGAGTCAGAGCCAGGGATCAGTGTGAGAATGGTGACAGGAAGCCGGGGAGTCAGAGCCAGGGATCAGTGTGAGAATGGTGACAGGAAGCCGGGGAGTCAGAGCCAGGGATCAGTGTGAGAATGGTGACAGGAAGCCGGGGAATCAGAGCCAGGGATCAGTGTGAGAATGGTGAGAGGAGGCTGGGGGGGGTCAGAGCCAGGGATCGGTGTGAGAATGGTGAGAGGAAGCTGGCTGGTCAGACCCAGTGTCAGTTCCTAAAGTGTAGAGATAAGGGTGGATCTTGAGCGCCTCTGACCCAGGTGTGAAAGGAAAACGGGATGTATTGGTAAATAAGATCCTCCACCCAGCAGCTTTCCAAAATTCTCCCATCCATTTGCATGCTAGTGCAAAACTAAGCGCCTTAAGCATGTAACGCCATCCTGACCTCCCATTGCGTACTGTAGGTGTTTTGTGTAGCGAGAAGCCCCCATACTGGCAAACAGGTGCATATGCTTCCCCGTAAAACAGGTGCAGATCAGTTGAGGCGTGGGAGCAATTACGGGTAACTTCAGTCCAGCTTTGGTTCGTTCCCATATTGTCTGAAACACACTCCCTGTTATATCCGGAATCCAAAATGTGCTGTAACTACTGTATAATGTCAGAAATAAAAAAAGAGCAATACCGTTTTATTGCCAGCAGGTGGCAACGCTAAAACCATTTGGTCAGAAATTTTTTTTTTTTTTTTAAATCACTATTTTGTTTTTCTCGGACGTCCTAGTGGATGCTGTGAACTCCGTAAGGACCATGGGGAATAGACGGGCTCCGCAGGAGACTGGGCACTCTAAAGAGAAGATTAGGTACTATCTGGTGTGCACTGGCTCCTCCCTCTATGCCCCTCCTCCAGACCTCAGTTAGAATCTGTGCCCGGCCAGAGCTGGGTGCTCCTAGTGGGCTCTCCTGAGCTTACTAGTAAAGAAAGTATTTATTAGGTTTTTTATTTTCAGAGAGCTTCTGCTGGCAACAGACTCACTGCTACGAGGGACTGAGGGGAGAGAAGCAAACCTACTCACGGCAGCTAGGTAGCGCTTCTTAGGCTACTGGACACCATTAGCTCCAGAGGGTTCGAACACAGGCACCTGTCCTCGATCGTCCGTTCCCGGAGCCGCGCCGCCGTCCCCCTCGCAGAGCCAGAAGAACAGAAGCTTGAAGACGACGAATTCGGCGGCAGAAGACTCCTGTCTTCATTTAAGGTAGCGCACAGCACCGCAGCTGTGCGCCATTGCTCCCAGCACACTTACACACTCCGGTCACTGTAGGGTGCAGGGCACTGGGGGGGGGGAGGGGGGGGCGCCCTGGGCAGCAATTGAAGTACCTTTTGGCAATAAAAATACATATATACAGTCTGGCACTGTATATATGTAAAAAACCCCGCCATTTTTTCTCTGACGTCCTAAGTGGATGCTGGGGACTCCGTCAGGACCATGGGGAATAGCGGCTCCGCAGGAGACAGGGCACAAAAATAAAGCTTTAGGATCAGGTGGTGTGCACTGGCTCCTCCCCCTATGACCCTCCTCCAAGCCTCAGTTAGGTTTTTGTGCCCGTCCGAGCAGGGTGCAATCTAGGTGGCTCTCTTAAGGAGCTGCTTAGAAAAAGTTTTTAGGTTTTTTATGTTCAGTGAGTCCTGCTGGCAACAGGCTCACTGCATCGAGGGACTTAGGGGAGAGAAGTTCAACTCACCTGCGTGCAGGATGGATTGGCTTCTTAGGCTACTGGACACCATTAGCTCCAGAGGGAGTCGGAACACAGGTCTCACCCTGGGGTTCGTCCCGGAGCCGCGCCGCCGACCCCCCTTGCAGATGCTGAAGATTGAAGGTCCAGAAACCGGCGGCAGAAGGCTTTTCAGTCTTCATGAAGGTAGCGCACAGCACTGCAGCTGTGCGCCATTGTTGTCACACACTTCACACCATAGGTCACGGAGGGTGCAGGGCGCTGCTGGGGGCGCCCTGGGCAGCAATGTATAATACCTTTTATGGCTAAAAAATACATCACATATAGCCCTTGAGGCTATATGGATGTATTAAACCCATGCCAGATATCTCAAACTCCGGGAGAAAAGCCCGCCGGAATAGGGGGCGGGGCTTATTCTCCTCAGCACACAGCGCCATTTTCCTGCTCAGCTCCGCTGTGAGGAAAGCTCCCAGGACTCTCCCCTGCACTGCACTACAGAAACAGGGTAAAACAGAGAGGGGGGGCACTTTTTTTGGCGATATTTTATATATTTAAGCTGCTATAAGGATACAACACTTATATAAGGTTGTTCCCATATATATTATAGCGCTTGGGTGTGTGCTGGCAAACTCTCCCTCTGTCTCCCCAAAGGGCTAGTGGGGTCCTGTCTTCGATAAGAGCATTCCCTGTGTGTCTGCTGTGTGTCGGTACGTGTGTGTCGACATGTATGAGGACGATGTTGGTGTGGAGGCAGAGCAATTGCCGATAATGGTGATGTCACCCCCCAGGGAGTCGACACCGGAATGGATGGCTTTGTTTATGGAATTACGTGATAATGTCAGCACATTACAAAAATCAGTTGACGACATGAGACGGCCGGAAAACCAGTTGGTACCTGCCCAGGCGTCTCAGACACCGTCAGGGGCTGTAAAACGCCCTTTACCTCAGTCGGTCGACACAGACCCAGACACGGACACTGAATCTAGTGTCGACGGTGAAGAAACAAACGTATTTTCAAGTAGGGCCACACGTTATATGATCACGGCAATGAAGGAGGCTTTGCATATCTTTGATACTGCAAGTACCACAAAAAGGGGTATTATGTGGGGGGTGAAAAAACTACCTGTAGTTTTTCCTGAATCAGAGGAATTGAATGATGTATGTGATGAAGCGTGGGTTAACCCAGATAGAAAAGTGCTAATTTCAAAAAAGTTATTGGCATTATACCCTTTCCCGCCAGAGGTTAGGGCGCGCTGGGAAACACCCCCTAGGGTGGATAAGGCGCTCACACGCTTATCAAAACAAGTGGCGTTACCGTCTCCTGATACAGCCGCCCTCAAGGATCCAGCTGATAGGAGGCTGGAAACTACCCTAAAAAGTATATACACACATACTGGTGTTATACTGCGACCAGCCATCGCCTCAGCCTGGATGTGCAGTGCTGGGGTGGTCTGGTCGGATTCCCTGACTGAAAATATTGATACCCTGGATAGGGACAGTATTTTATTGACTATAGAGCAATTAAAGGATGCTTTTCTTTATATGCGAGATGCTCAGAGGGATATTTGCACTCTGGCATCGAGAGTAAATGCGATGTCCATATCTGCCAGAAGAAGTTTATGGACGCGACAGTGGTCAGGTGATGCGGATTCTAAACGACATATGGAAGTATTGCCGTATAAAGGGGAGGAATTATTTGGCGTCGGTCTATCGGATCTGGTGGCCACGGCAACTGCCGGAAAATCCACCTTTTTACCTCAGACCCCCTCCCAACAGAAAAAGACACCGTCTTTTCAGCCGCAGTCCTTTCGGTCCTATAAGAACAAGCGGGCAAAAGGACAGTCATATCTGCCCCGGGGCAGAGGAAGGGGTAAGAGAGGACAGCAAGCAGCCCCTGCCCAGGAACAGAAGCCCTCCCAGGGTTCTGCAAAGCCCTCAGCATGACGCTGGGGCTTTACAAGCGGACTCAGGAGCGGTGGGGGGTCGACTCAAGAATTTCAGCGCACAGTGGGCTTGCTCACAGGTGGACCCCTGGATCCTGCAGGTAGTATCTCAGGGTTACAGGTTGGAATTCGAGAAGTCTCCCCCTCGCCGGTTCCTAAAGTCTGCTTTGCCAACGTCTCCCTCAGACAGGGCGACGGTATTGGAAGCCATTCACAAGCTGTTTTCTCAGCAGGTGATAGTCAAGGTACCCCTCCTACAACAAGGAAAAGGGTATTACTCCACGCTATTTGTGGTACCGAAGCCGGACGGCTCGGTAAGACCTATTCTAAATCTGAAATCTTTGAACCTGTACATACAGAAATTCAAATTCAAGATGGAGTCACTCAGAGCAGTGATAGCGAATCTGGAAGAAGGGGACTTTATGGTGTCCCTGGACATCAAGGATGCTTACCTGCATGTCCCAATTTGCCCTTCACATCAAGGGTACCTCAGGTTGGTGGTGCAAAACTGTCATTATCAGTTTCAGACGCTGCCGTTTGGATTGTCCACGGCACCTCGGGTCTTTACCAAGGTAATGGCCGAAATGATTATTCTTCTTCGAAGAAGAGGCGTATTAATTATCCCTTACTTGGACGATCTCCTGATAAGGGCAAGGTCCAGAGAACAGCTGGAGGACGGAGTAGCACTAACCCAATTAGTGCCGCAACAACACGGGTGGATTCTGAATTTTCCAAAATCTCAGTTGACACCGACAACACATCTGCTGTTCCTGGGAATGATTCTGGACACGGTTCAGAAAAAGGTGTTTCTTCCGGAGGAGAAAGCCAAGGAGTTATCCAAACTTGTCAGGAACCTCCTAAAACCAGGAAAAGTGTCTGTGCATCAATGCACAAGAGTCCTGGGAAAGATGGTGGCTTCTTACGAAGCGATTCCATTCGGCAGATTCCACGCACGAACTTTTCAGTGGGATCTGCTGGACAAATGGTCCGGATCGCATCTGCAGATGCATCAGCAGATAACTTTGTCTCCACGGACAAGGGTGTCTCTTCTGTGGTGGTTGCAGAGTGCTCATCTGTTAGAGGGCCGCAGATTCGGCATACAGGACTGGGTCCTGGTGACCACGGATGCCAGTCTGAGAGGCTGGGGAGCGGTCACACAGGGAAGAAACTTCCAGGGAGTGTGGTCAAGCCTGGAGATGTCTCTTCACATAAATATACTGAAGCTAAGAGCGATTTACAATGCTCTAAGCCTGGCAAAACCCCTGCTTCAGGGTCAGCCGGTGTTGATCCAGTCGGACAACATCACGGCAGTCGCCCACGTAAACAGACAGGGCGGCACAAGAAGCAGGAGGGCAATGGCAGAAGCTGCAAGGATTCTTCGCTGGGCGGAAGATCATGTGATAGCACTGTCAGCAGTGTTCATTCCGGGAGTGGACAACTGGGAAGCGGACTTCCTCAGCAGACACGATCTACACCCGGGAGAGTGGCGACTTCATCCAGAAGTCTTCCACATGATTGTGAACCGTTGGGAAAAACCAAAGGTGGATATGATGGCGTCCCGCCTCAACAAAAAACTGGACAGGTATTGCGCCAGGTCAAGAGACCCTCAGGCAATAGCTGTGGACGCTCTGGTAACACCGTGGGTGTTCCAGTCAGTGTATGTGTTCCCTCCTCTGCCTCTCATACCAAAAGTACTGAGAATTATACGGCAAAGGGGAGTAAGAACGATACTCGTGGCTCCGGATTGGCCAAGAAGAACTTGGTACCCGGAACTTCAAGAGATGCTCACGGAGGATCCGTGGCCTCTACCTCTAAGACGGGACCTGCTTCAGCAGGGACCGTGTCTATTCCAAGACTTACCGCGGCTGCGTTTGACGGCGTGGCGGTTGAACGCCGAATTCTAAGGGAAAAAGGCATTCCGGAAGAGGTCATTCCTACACTGGTAAAAGCCAGGAAGGAGGTGACTGCACAACATTATCACCGCATTTGGAGAAAATATGTTGCGTGGTGTGAGGCCAGGAAGGCCCCCACGGAGGAATTTCAATTGGGTCGATTCCTACATTTCCTGCAAACAGGATTGTCTATGGGCCTCAAATTGGGGTCCATTAAGGTTCAAATTTCGGCCCTGTCGATTTTCTTCCAGAAAGAATTGGCTTCAGTTCCTGAAGTCCAGACTTTTGTAAAAGGAGTACTACATATACAGCCCCCGGTTGTGCCCCCAGTGGCTCCGTGGGACCTTAATGTAGTTTTGGATTTTCTCAAATCCCATTGGTTTGAGCCACTCAAATCGGCGGATTTGAAATATCTTACATGGAAAGTAACCATGCTACTGGCCCTGGCTTCAGCCAGGAGAGTGTCAGAATTGGCGGCTTTATCCTATAAAAGCCCATATCTGATTTTCCATTCGGACAGGGCAGAACTGCGGACGCGTCCTCATTTTCTGCCTAAGGTGGTGTCAGCGTTTCACCTGAACCAGCCTATTGTGGTGCCTGCGGCTACTAACGATTTGGAGGATTCCAAGTTGTTGGACGTGGTCCGGGCATTGAAAATATATATTTCAAGAACGGCTGGAGTCAGAAAGTCTGACTCGCTGTTTATATTGTATGCACCCAACAAGCTGGGTGCTCCTGCTTCTAAGCAGACGATTGCTCGTTGGATTTGTAGCACAATTCAACTTGCACATTCTGTGGCAGGCTTGCCACAACCAAAATCTGTCAAGGCCCATTCCACAAGGAAAGTGGGCTCATCCTGGGCGGCTGCCCGGGGGGTCTCGGCATTACAACTCTGCCGAGCAGCTACGTGGTCGGGGGAGAACACGTTTGTAAAATTCTACAAATTTGATACCCTGGCTAAAGAGGACCTGGAGTTCTCTCAGTCGGTGCTGCAGAGTCATCCGCACTCTCCCGCCCGTTTGGGAGCTTTGGTATAATCCCCATGGTCCTGACGGAGTCCCCAGCATCCACTTAGGACGTCAGAGAAAATAAGATTTTACTTACCGATAAATATATTTCTCGTAGTCCGTAGTGGATGCTGGGCGCCCATCCCAAGTGCGGATTGTCTGCAATACTTGTACATAGTTATTGTTACAAAAAAATCGGGTTGTTATTGTTGTGAGCCGTCTGTTCAGAGGCTCCTACGTTTGTCATACTGTTAACTGGGTTCAGATCACAAGTTGTACGGTGTGATTGGTGTGGCTGGTATGAGTCTTACCCGGGATTCAAAATCCTTCCTTATTGTGTACGCTCGTCCGGGCACAGTATCCTAACTGAGGCTTGGAGGAGGGTCATAGGGGGAGGAGCCAGTGCACACCACCTGATCCTAAAGCTTTATTTTTGTGCCCTGTCTCCTGCGGAGCCGCTATTCCCCATGGTCCTGACGGAGTCCCCAGCATCCACTACGGACTACGAGAAATAGATTTATCGGTAAGTAAAATCTTATTTTTACACAGAAAGCGGGACAGAAGCCCGCCACTGAGGGGGCGGGGCCTTCTTCCTCGGCACACCAGCGCCATTTTCTCTTCACAGCTCCGCTGGAAGCAGCTCCCCAGGCTCTCCCCTGCAGTATCCAGGTACAAGAAGGGTAAAAAAGAGAGGGGGGGCACATAAATTTAGGCGCAAATAAAACATATAAGGCAGCTATTGGGTAATCACTTATTATAAGTGAAAATCCCTGTGTTATATAGCGCTGTGGTGTGTGCTGGCATACTCTCTCTCTGTCTCCCCAAAGGACTTTGTGGGGTCCTGTCCTCAGTCTGAGCATTCCCTGTGTGTGTGCGGGGTTCACTACGGCTGGCCGGCGGTCGGGCTCCCGGCGACCAGCATCCCGGCGCCGGGAGCCCGACCGCCGGCTTACCGACAGCTTGGCGAGCGCAAATGAGCCCCTTGCGGGCTCGCTGCGCTCGCCACGCTACGGGCACGGTGGCGCACTACGCGCGCCACACTATTTTATTCTCCCTCTATGGGGGTCGTGGACCCCCACGAGGGAAAATAAGTGTCGGTATGCCGGCTGTCGGGCTCCCGGCGCCGGTATACTGAGCGCCGGGAGCCCGACCGCCGGCAAACAGAAGATCACCCGTGTGTGCGGTGTGTCGGTACGGCTGTGTCGACATGTTTGATGAGGAGGGTTACGTGGAGGCGGAGCAAGGGCAGATAAGTGTGGTGTCGCCCCCGTCGGGGCCGACACCTGATTGGATGGATATGTGGAAGGTCTTAAACGATAATGTAAGCTCCTTACATAAAAGGTTTGATGACGCTGCAGCCTTGGGACAGCCGGGGTCTCAGCCCGCGCCTGCCCAGGCGACTCAGAAACCGTCAGGGGCTCATAAACGCCCTCTATCTCAGATGGTTGACACAGATGTCGACACGGAGTCCGACTCAAGTGTCGACGATGATGAGGCACATTTACAGTCTAAAATGACCAAGGCCATCCGATACATGATTATTGCAATGAAAGATGTATTACACATTTCTGAGATTAACCCTGTTAATACTAAGAGGGTTTATATGTTTGGGGAGAAAAAGCAGCCAGTGACTTTTCCCCCATCTGATGAATTAAATGAATTGTGTGAAGAAGCGTGGAGTTCCCCTGATAAGAAACTAGTGATTTCTAAGAGGTTACTGATGGCGTACCCTTTCCCGCCAACGGACAGGTTACGTTGGGAAACATCCCCTAGGGTGGACAAGGCGCTGACACGCTTATCTAAAAAGGTGGCCCTGCCGTCTCAGGATACGGCCGCCCTAAAGGAGCCTGCGGATAGAAAGCAGGAAGCTATCCTGAAGTCAGTGTATACACACTCAGGTACTATACTGAGACCTGCTATTGCTTCAGCCTGGATGTGTAGTGCTGTAGCAGCATGGACAGATACTCTGTCAGACGACATAGATTCCCTCGACAGGGATACTGTTTTGCTAACCCTGGGCCATATAAAAGACGTCGTCTTATATATGCGGGATGCTCAGAGGGACATTTGCCTGCTGGGCTCTAGAATTAATGCTATGTCCATTTCTGCCAGGAGGGTCTTATGGACTCGGCAATGGATAGGAGATGCTGATTCTAAAAAACACATGGAGGTTTTGCCTTATAAGGGTGAGGAATTGTTTGGGGACGGTCTATCGGACCTCGTGTCCACAGCGACAGCTGGAAAGTCGACTTTCTTGCCTCAAGTTTCTTCACAGCCTAAGAAAGCACCGTTTTATCAAATGCAGTCCTTTCGTTCTCAGAAAGGCAAGAGGGTCAGGGGCGCATCCTTTCTTGCCAGAGGCAGGGGTAGAGGTAAGAAGCTGCACCATGCAGCCAGTTCCCAGGAACAAAAGTCCTCCCCTGCTTCCACTAAGTCCACCGCATGACGTTGGGGCTCCACAGGCGGAGCCAGGTGCGGTGGGGGCGCGTCTCCGAAACTTCAGCAACCAGTGGGTTCGCTCACAGGTGGATCTCTGGGCTGTACAAATTGTATCTCAGGGATACAAGCTGGAATTCGAAGCGACCCCCCCCCCCCCCCGCCGTTACCTCAAATCAGCCTTGCCAGCTTCCCCCATGGAAAGGGAGGTAGTACGGGCGGTAATTCACAAGCTGTACCTCCAGCAAGTGATTATCAGGGTCCCCCTCCTTCAACAGGGAAGGGGTTACTATTCCACAATGTTTGTGGTACTGAAACCGGACGGTTCGGTGAGACCCATTCTGAATTTAAAATCCTTGAACACTTATATAAAGAAATTCAAGTTCAAAATGGAATCGCTCAGAGCGGTTATTGCAAGCCTGGAAGAGGGGGATTTTATGGTGTCGCTGGACATCAAGGATGCTTACTTGCATGTCCCCATTTACCCACTTCACCAGGAGTACCTCAGGTTTGTGGTACAGGACTGTCATTACCAGTTCCAGACATTGCCGTTTGGCCTGTCCACGGCACCGAGGATATTTACCAAGGTAATGGACGAAATGATGATACTCCTTCGGAAGAAGGGAGTTATAGTTATACCGTACTTGGACGATCTCCTCATAAAGGCGAGGTCCAGAGAGCAGTTGTTGATCAGCGTAGCACTCTCTCAGGAAGTGTTGCAACAGCACGGCTGGATTCTGAATGTTCCAAAGTCGCAGCTGATTCCTACGACGCGTCTGCTTTTCCTGGGCATGATTCTGGACACAGAACAGAAGAAGGTGTTTCTCCCGGTGGAGAAGGCCCAGGAATTAGCATCTCTGGTCAGGGACCTCCTGAAACCAAAACAGGTATCGGTGCATCACTGCACGCGAGTCCTGGGAAAGATGGTGGCTTCATACGAAGCCATTCCCTTTGGCAGGTTCCATGCAAGGATCTTTCAGTGGGATCTGTTGGACAAGTGGTCCGGATCGCATCTTCAGATGCATCGGCTGATCACCCTGTCCCCAAGGGCCAGGGTGTCTCTTCTGTGGTGGCTGCAGAGTGCTCACCTTCTCGAGGGCCACAGGTTCGGCATACAGGACTGGGTCCTGGTGACCACGGATGCAAGCCTCCGAGGATGGGGGGCAGTCACTCAGGGAAGAGACTTCCAAGGGCTGTGGTCAAGTCTGGAGACTTCTCTACACATAAATATACTGGAACTAAGAGCCATTTACAACGCCCTGAGTCAAGCAGAGCCCCTGCTTCGAAACCGGCCAGTGCTGATTCAGTCAGACAACATCACGGCGGTCGCCCATGTAAACCGCCAGGGCGGCACAAGAAGCAGGATGGCAATGGCGGAAGCCACAGAGATTCTTCGGTGGGCGGAGAATCACATGCAAGCACTGTCAGCAGTGTTCATTCCGGGAGTGGACAACTGGGAAGCAGACTTCCTCAGCAGACACGACCTCCACCCGGGAGAGTGGGGACTTCATCAAGAAGTCTTCACACAGATTGCAAAGCGATGGGAACTGCCACAGGTGGACATGATGGCGTCCCGCCTCAACAAAAAGCTAAAAAGATATTGCGCCAGGTCAAGGGACCCTCAGGCGATAGCTGTGGACGCCCTAGTGACACCGTGGGTGTACCAGTCGGTATATGTGTTTCCTCCTCTTCCTCTCATACCCAAGGTACTGAGAATAGTAAGAAAGAGAGGAATAAGAACAATACTCATTGTTCCGGATTGGCCAAGAAGGACTTGGTACCCGGTACTGCAAGAAATGCGCACAGAGGACCCATGGCCTCTGCCTCTCAGACAGGACCTGCTGCAACAAGGGCCCTGTCTGTTCCAAGACTTACCGCGGCTGCGTTTGACGGCATGGCGGTTGGGCGCCGGATCCTAGCGGAAAAAGGCATTCCGGATGAGTTTATTCCTACGCTGATAAAGGCTAGGAAGGACATGACAGCAAAGCATTATCACCGTATATGGCGAAAATATGTTGCTTGGTGTGAGTCCAGGACGGCCCCTACAGAGGAATTCCAGCTGGGTCGATTCCTGCACTTCCTACAGTCAGGGGTGACTATGGGCCTAAAATTGGGGTCCATAAAGGTCCAGATTTTGGCCCTATCCATTTTCTTTCAAAAAGAACTGGCTTCACTGCCTGAGGTTCAGACGTTTGTTAAGGGAGTGCTGCATATTCAGCCCCCTTTTGTGCCACCAGTGGCACCCTGGGATCTTAACGTTGTGTTGGATTTCCTGAAAATCCCACTGGTTTGAGCCACTTAAGACCGTGGAACTAAAGTATCTCACGTGGAAAGTGGTCATGCTGTTGGCCTTAGCATCGGCTAGGCGTGTGTCGGAATTGGCAGTTTTGTCATGTAAAAGCCCATATCTGATCTTCCATATGGACAGGGCAGAATTGAGGACTCGTCCCCAATTTCTCCCAAAGGTGGTATCATCATTTCGTTTGAACCAACCTATTGTGGTGCCTGCGGCTACTCGGGACTTGGACGACTCCAAGTTGCTGGACGTAGTCAGGGCTTTGAAAATATATGTTTCCAGAACGGCTGGAGTCAGGAAGACTGACTCGCTGTTTATCCTGCATGCACCCAACAAGCTGGGTGCTCCTGCTTCAAAGCAAACTATTGCTCGCTGGATCTGTAGCACGATTCAGCTGGCTCATTCTGCGGCTGGATTGCCGCATCCAAAATCAGTAAAAGCCCATTCCACAAGGAAGCTGGGCTTTTCTTGGGCAGCTGCCCGAGGGGTCTCGGCTTTACAGCTTTGCCGAGCGGCTACTTGGTCGGGTTCAAACACCTTTGCAAAGTTCTACAAGTTTGATACCCTGGCTGAGGAGGACCTTGTGTTTGCTCATTCGGTGCTGCAGAGTCATCCGCACTCTCCCGCCCGTTTGGGAGCTTTGGTATAATCCCCATGGTCCTTACGGAGTTCCCAGCATCCACTAGGACGTCAGAGAAAATAATAATTTACTCACCGGTAATTCTATTTCTCGTAGTCCGTAGTGGATGCTGGGCGCCCGTCCCAAGTGGGGACTTTCTGCAATACGTGTATATAGTTATTGCTTAAATAAGGGTTATTGTTATGAGCCATCCGTTGAGTGAGGCTCAGTTGTTGTTCATACTGTTAACTGGGTAAGGTTATCACAAGTTGTACGGTGTGATTGGTGTGGCTGGTATGAGTCTTACCCTGGATTCCAAAAATCCTTTCCTTGTAATGTCATCTCTTCCGGGCACAGTTTCCCTAACTGAGGTCTGGAGGAGAGGCATAGAGGGAGGAGCCAGCACACACCAGATAGTACCTAATCTTTTCTTTAGAGTGCCCAGTCTCCTGCGGAGCCCGTCTATTCCCCATGGTCCTTACGGAGTCCCCAGCATCCACTACGGACTACGAGAAATAGAATTACCGGTGAGTAAATTCTTATTTTTTACAATGATGTTGATTCAAAACAAAAAGAAATGAAATGTTTCTGTATAGTAAACGAGTGTAACAGAATGTACCTGAAAGTGATGTGCAGCGATAGTGATGATACGGAAGGCTTTTTATTCTTAAAAAATAAATTAAAAAAATGCAACAAATGGTATATACTTGTTACTCCCCACTGCCCCAAAAAAAAAACATTTCGGGCGGTCGTGTTAGCTGCCATTCTTCTTTTTCTTTTAGCATTGCATCCTCTCAATGTTTTTACATGTGATATATTTTCATACTCCGTAAATAGTTTTGGTTCTGTCAGTTTGGTTAAAGCGTTAATTTTTTACACAGTTTTTTTTTTTTCCATTTCAATGACCAGCTGTTACTCCGCAAGTTTTTAAATGCCATCAGCTGTGCGACGCTCTATTCCGGTAGTGCTGGCGGGGAGCGCAGTATGTGTAGTGACTGCGAGCTCGTCATCTGCTAATTGTGCATTCATGTTCCTTGTCTGCTCTCACTTTGCTACTTTGTGTCTGTTTTATTGCAATTACTTTTTTTATTTATTTTACCTTTAGATTGTGGTGCAAATATGATAGCAGATTTAGAGGTACAGATGTGCCCTCCTACATCTTTGCTGCAGTCATGCCAAACAGCCCCTTTATACGCGCGAGAATCTTCTAGCGTCTGGTTTTGTTTTTTTGGTTTTTTTTTTCCAAAAATGTAGTCACAACGCAGTGCAGCTAGGATGCACCAGGAGACTGTGCTGATTAATGAGAAGTGACCTTGTGCAACTGAGTCTCTGATATGTACACAAGATGCTACAATGTATCAGCTGCAGATTTTCTTCAACACAAGTTCTATTCTGCTCCGTTTACAGACTTGCAGGTCTATTCAATTGATGTCGGATCCTTTCCGACGGAAAGGATCCGACATTTCAGTATTCAATTTGCGGCCAAATCCTACAAGTTTTGTCCGTTTCCGACAATGCCAATCCGACTTTTAAAACGTCTGATTGACGTCTGAAACGGGGCTAAAACCTGTCTGATTTGGCCGCTAATCCGACAAAACACGCGGATCCGCGGCTAATCTGCCGTCCACGTGTTTTCCAACAAGTCGGAATTTCTGATTTGTCAGATAAACAGCAGTTTGATTGAGTAGGTCGAATCTGGATTCGACCTTAAAATGACAGAAACTGCAGTTTTTCCGACAAGTCAGGAATTCCGAATTGAATAGACCCCATAGTCACACACCGTATACAAGTGTCATATATCGCATTAATAAGCGCAGTCACCCCGTGCATCCTAGTCGCATTGCGTTGTGCTTAAAATGCATTTTTGCCCCCCCAAAAAAGACGCCTGATATTAGCAGAGTTGAAGCGTGACCTGGCGGCTCACTCACACCAGGCATCTCACGCTGCGTGTCATATTGGGGCTGGATGTATGAGGATGCATCTGCAGTAGGATTTGTACTTTATGCTTTCTTTCTTCGGCCTACAGTGGGGTAAATTTACTAAGATTCGTATTTTCCCGTTTCAGGTCAAAGTTCAATCACGAATGACATCGACAGTGTAAAATTGCAACTTTTTGAATTGATTACGTCTAATTTACTAAGCTGCCGTATTTAGCCTTTTCGGGTTTTCCGATGTCGATGTCATTCGT
This sequence comes from Pseudophryne corroboree, assembly GCF_028390025.1. Taxonomy (NCBI): domain Eukaryota; kingdom Metazoa; phylum Chordata; class Amphibia; order Anura; family Myobatrachidae; genus Pseudophryne; species Pseudophryne corroboree. The sequence goes on from NC_086452.1 coordinate 21,269,040, forward strand.
TTTTTTTTTCTGTTTTTTACGGCAGTGATTAGCAAAACACTGCCGACTTTTTTACAATGAATCTCGGCCGGATCGGTGTGATCCGTGCTGGGGTTCATTTTTTTTTTTTTTTAAATTAAACACTGTAAAATCCCCAAAAAAAATTGCGTGGGGTCCCCCCTCCTAAGCATAACCAGCCTCGGGCTCTTTGAGCCGATCCTGGTTGCAGAAATATGGGGAAAAAAATGACAGGGGTTCCCCCATATTTAAGCAACCAGCATCGGGCTCTGCGCCTGGTCCTGGTTCCAAAAATACGGGGGACAAAAAGAGTACGGGTCCCCCGTATTTTTAAAACCAGCACCGGGCTCCACTAGCTGGACAGATAATGCCACAGCTGGGGGTCACTTTGATATAGTGCCCTGCGGCCGTGGCATCAAAAATCCAACTAGTCACCCCTGGCCGGGGTACCCTGGGGGAGTGGGGACCCCTTCAATCAAGGGGTCCCCCCCCCCCCAGCCACCCAAGGGCCAGGGGTGAAGCCCGAGGCTGTCCCCCCCCATCCAATGGGCTGCGGATGGGGGGGCTGATAGCCTTTTGTGATAATGAAAAGATATTGTTTTTAGTAGCAGTACTACAAGTCCCAGCAAGCCTCCCCCGCATGCTGGTACTTGGAGAACCACAAGTACCAGCATGCGGCGGAAAAACGGGCCCGCTGGTACCTGTAGTACTATTACTAAAAAAATACCCAAAAAAAGACAAGACACACACACCGTGAAAGTAAAGATTTATTACATACATGCACACAAACATACATACATACTTACCTTATGTTCACACGAGGGTCTGTCCTCTTCTCCAGTAGAATCCAAGGGGTACCTGTTGAATAAATTCTACTCACCAGATCCCGGGTCCCAGGGTCCTCGGGGCAACCATTTGTAATCCAGGTACTTGAATAAAATAACAAAACGGAAAGCCGAGCCACGCACTGAAAGGGGCCCCATGTTTTCACATGGGACTCCTTTCCCCGAATGCCAGAAACCCACTCTGACTGATGTCTAAGTGGGTTTCTTCAGCCAATCAGGGAGCGCTACGTTGTAGCACCCTCCTGATCGGCTGTGTGCTCCTGTACTGTCTGACAGGCGGCACACGGCAGTGTTACAATGTAGCGCCTATGCGCTACATTGTAACCAATGGTGGGAACTTTCTGCCCTGCGGTTGACCTAAAGTGACGTCACCGCTGAGCAGAAAGTTCCTACCATTGGTTACAATGGAGCGCATAGGCGCTACATTGTAACACTGCCGTGTGCCGCCTGTCACTCAGTACAGGAGCACACAGCCGATCAGGAGGGTGCTACAACGTAGCGCTCCCTGATTGGCTGAAGAAACCCACTTAGACATCAGTCAGAGTGGGTTTCTGGCATTCGGGGAAAGGAGTCCCATGTGAAAACATGGGGCCCCTTTCAGTTCGTGGCTCGGCTCTCCGTTTTGTTATTTTATTCAAGTACCTGGATTACAAATGGTTGCCCCGAGGACCCTGGGACCCGGGATCTGGTGAGTAGAATTTATTCAACAGGTACCCCTTGGATTCTACTGGAGAAGAGGACAGACCCTCGTGTGAACATAAGGTAAGTATGTATGTATGTTTGTGTGCATGTATGTAATAAATCTTTACTTTCACGGTGTGTGTGTCTTGTGTTTATTTGGGTATTTTTTTAGTAATAGTACTACAGGTACCAGCGGGCCTGTTTTTCCGCCGCATGCTGGTACTTGTGGTTCTCCAAGTACCAGCATGCGGGGGAGGCTTGCTGGGACTTGTAGTACTGCTACTAAAAACAATATCTTTTCATTTACAACAAAGGCTATCAGCCCCCCCATCCGCAGCCCATTGGATGGGGGGGACAGCCTCGGGCTTCACCCCTGGCCCTTGGGTGGCTGGGGGGGGGGGGACCCCTTGATTGAAGGGGTCCCCACTCCCCCAGGGTACCCCGGCCAGGGGTGACTAGTTGGATTTTTGATGCCACGGCCGCAGGGCACTATATAAAAGTGACCCCCGGCTGTGGCATTATCTGTCCAGCTAGTGGAGCCCGGTGCTGGTTTTAAAAATACGGGGGACCCCTACTCTTTTTGTCCCCCGTATTTTTGGAACCAGGATCAGGCGCAGAGCCCGATGCTGGTTGCTTAAATATGGGGGAACCCCTGTCATTTCCCCCCCCATATTTCTGCAACCAGGATCGGCTCAAAGAGCCCGAGGCTGGTTATGCTTAGGAGGGGGGACCCCACGCAATTTTTTTTGAGAAAATAATCACTTTCCCACCCCTTCCCACTGATATACATGCACGGATCTCATGGATCCGTGCATGCCTATACAATCACGGCTCAAAAAAGCAGGTCTGTTTTTTTTAAAGCACTTTTTTACGAGTTGTAATTTTTCACGGCAGTGTTTGTTTGTTTTTTGCTTTGCACTTCTTAGTAAATTACCGAGATTCATAGTTAAACAGCCGCGTTTTGACCGATGGTGTATTCATTCGTAATTTTTTTGTTGGACTTCCAAAAAATTACGAATGCCCTCATCACTGCCGTGATTATTGCTTAGTAAATTACCGAGATGACACTTTGATGAAAAAACGGCATCTCGGTCAAAATCGGGACCTTAGTAAATTTACCCCAATGTGTCTATGTGCAGAGTCCAGTGACAACATAATACATCGGCGTCACCAATCAGAACTTACATTCATCTCACTCTAATTGTAACTCTGCGTGTATACAGATTACTATTTATTATAGCACTATAGGTTTATCCCATGTCTTTATTCCCTGAATGACTTTTTCTTGCCCAGTAATGTTGCGTTTCTGTATTATGTCAGACATATGCGGATTTGCTCCCTTTGTCATCTCCCGCGCTCATCCATTGACACAGTCACCCGCCTGCTTTCCCGTCCCCATAGATCACATTTGGAATTTGTTCCTAGTGGGTGGTGCTGCTCACAGTGGGCTGGGGACATGCAGCAAACTCTCTGAATTCTGCGTTTATGGGAGCTTTAACAAATCTAAAGAGGACGAGTGGAGTAGTTTTCTTTTATAGAATGTACCGGTAAGTTGATCGGTTGCTGTTGGCAACTTCCCTAGGTGCTCTTTTTAGATGGTGCGACACATCTCTTCCTTCCATAACGCCGTTAAATCTGCCTTTTGTGATTAACGCTAAGCGCAGCAAGTTTTCGGCTGACCTCTCGTGTTACAGGTTACTTATAAGTCGCAAGAACGGTGACCCAGCCATGCTGCTTTTATGCGCCAGGCGTCACGAATTGTCCACCCAGCACATTTCACGGTACTTGGAGCTGTGACTGTATACTCGCTACTAATCTATACGAATGATTATCTATTGCAAATGTCATAAAAAGTCTCTGCCACTTGCTGTAAGCATCGCAACAATAAAGGTGACCGTTTGTGTTTTGTTTCAGGCGTTCCTTCGGAGATTCGGTGTTGGACCTAGTGACGTATGCTAACCAGCTGCCCGTGTCGGAGATCATACATCAGGTAACACGTGCTTCTGTGATCGCTCTGCAGAACATATTACATGTCAGATTAAGGCTCACAGATCTATATATGCTCTGCTGCATCTGTGCTGCAAGCCCTGAGCCTCTGGCGGCTCGTGGCTGAACAGCTGGAGAGGTCACTTCTGTCCTATATATAATATAACGCCAGCCTTTGCTGTACATCGTCATGCGTCTGTAATATTCTGCCACATGGATACTAAGGACAATCCATGGTGTTAAAGAATTTCTTTGATTTTTACAGGAGTGTTTGTGTAAGTCATAAAATGTGATACTGACCTAAGGACAACCAGGACTAGTGTCAGCTGTGCAGTAGATATTTCTATTTATTTTCTTATTGTGTCCGACACTTACTCGCCAGAAGCAGTCTGACTCCTGGGGACGTCCGCTGCGCTGTAATACGGGCCTCTGGTATTTACTGCATTTTCTCATTTGTCACCTTGTGATTTGTAAGGCAAACAAGTGTCATTCTGTAATATGCGGCTGACACTCAAGTCAGAGGCGGATCCTTGAGGGGAAAGGTAATGGGTCATTGATCCCCCTCCCCCCCAATAATAGTAGATCTACAGTGTCTATGTCGCCAATCCAAAGGTCGACCGGTAAGGTCTTCATGGCAATGGTTGACACAGAAATTGTCGACACAGTGTTATTAAAACTTTGTATGTTATTTTGTAGCCATGTTTTCTGAGGGGCTGCTTTGCTGAGTGGCCATGTTTTCTGAGGGGCTGCCTTGCTGAGTGCCCATGTTTTCTGAGGGGCTGCTTTGCTGAGGGGCCATGTCTTCTGAGGGGCTGCTTTGCTGAGGGGCCATGTCTTCTGAGGGGCTGCTTTGCCGAGTGGCCATGTTTTCTGAGGGGCTGCTTTTTGAGGGGCTGCTTTGCTGAGTGGCCGTGTTTTCTGAGGGGCTGCTTTGCTGAGTGGCCGTGTTTTCTGAGGGGCTGCTTTGCCGAGTGGCCGTGTTTTCTGAGGGGCTGCTTTGCCGAGTGGCCGTGTTTTCTGAGGGGCTGCTTTGCTGAGTGGCCATGTTTTCTGAGGGACTGCTTTGCTGAGTGGCTGTTTTGTTGGTAGTTTTATCATATCCACATTTCATGCATTGTGTTGGCGACACCGTATTGTTTTTATGAAGTTGCCCAATGCCCCTGCATTAATTTTCATGACAGCGCATCTAAAGCTGCTTCCCTTGCGCTGATTGCGGACGCGTCGGCGAGTAACGAACATCAGCAACGCTCATTGAAATGCAACATTTTGCATTGAGTATAAATATCCCTTTATTGCAACCCCCGTTCACTCCCATACAGCACAAATTGTCCTGCTCAGTATTTAAACCGCTTTTTGAGCAATTCCTGTGATTTATGGAACCCAGAGACCGGTGCAATAAGTCTGCATCGCGATCACTTTAGGAAGGGGAAAAAAATCTGTAATAATGCCCGAGTGGGCCTCTCACACCGGAGAGAAGTGATATACGAGACCACCATTGTGTAGCAAGTAACGGGAATAAATACGAGACGGTCATGGGTGCGTGCAGAACACAGCGGCAATTGTTCTTCTGGTGATTTAGTGATGACCGTTAAATCTGATATTTTGCCAGACAAGTGCGAGCACGTTGCTAGTGCGGATAGCTTTTGGCAGCTATACACTATAACTCACAGACAGCCTGGGGCGATATTCTGTTGTGTTCTGCAGTCTCTGCGTCACCGCTGCGTGGTTGGGATCTCCCGTCTCGGCTCTCCGGTCCCCAAACCCCTGTGCTATAACTGCCTGTCGTAATCACTCGCCGAGTGTTTTATTCATGTTTATCTGAGCTCTTTAGTGACTGCAGACAAGGGTTGGTGAATTAGGGTAATTAACTTCACAGGAGCCCTGCGTCCGCTGAACGAGCCGAAAATGGAACTGATCACTAGTGGCAAGTAGTATTATGTGCCCTTTGGATATTCATTGTCATTGAAGAGTGTTAAGAATACCCTTGGACGGTGGCTGGCTGTGGTGTGAGCGTGGATGGTTTGCTGCCGTTACTGCCGATTCCGGCTTTGAGGCAGCATTAGCTGTTAATTATGTTTTTATTTCTCTTAAAATCATAAGTTCTTCGGTAGCTGTGTTTTGAATGCTAAAAAGTACTTGTGCGAAGTTTAACTCTTTTGGGTCGATTCAATTCGGCAACAGTTGAGTAGCGCTGGGAGTTTGCTCCCGGCGCTATTCAATACAGCGACGACTGACCCTCAATTGTCAGGAATTCTTCTCTCATCCCCGGGGGATAAGAGAAGAAACCTGACAAAAGTGCTGCCGCGCGACTGGCGCGAGGCTGATTCTGTCGGGAATCGGCATCGCCGCTGGTTGTTAAGTCGGAGAATGCCCATTCTCCCGACAAAACTACCTGTTAAGTCGGCGAGAACGGGCCATCGCCGACTTAACTGGAGCTGAATTGAATAGCGTCGGGAGCAAACTCTCGGCGCTATTCAACTGTTGCCGAATTGAATCGACCCCTTTGTGTGATAAGTGACACTTAGGGCGGCTCCAGACACTGCCCGGTTTGAGTGCGCACGTGGGTGGCATGATTGCGCAGGTCCGCGTGATCGGCCGTCTGCCTCTTGTGCACCTGGCAATCACACTTCATCTCCTCCTTAAGCTCCAAACGCGGGGGCAAAGTTCTGCGGAGCTGTGTCTTTGCGGAGCAAGACTTGGCTCTTTTGCGCTATGCGTCAGCTGGTGGCGTTACGCCTCTGTGATGTCACTGCTATGTGCTAATCCGATATTGACGCTGACTGTATTTGTGCATTTCACGAAATAGTCGAGTCCGTTGTCTGCCGGAAATTAAAATGTTGCTTTCCAGACAAATAGCTGGGAATACCTATTTAAACACGTCTTTATGTGCGGCTGGCTCTGCTTGTTATATGGCTGGTTCTCCGCTGTGTTTTACAGCTGTAAATGACCCACCAGCCTGCAAATGTCACATTAAGAATTCTGTCTCCACGCCGGACTCTCTGACTAAACGAATTAAACAGCAGCGGAGGCACCGAGTCGTTGCGCTCTTAACAACAAGCGTCCGCCATGAAACAGGTTGCCGGTAGCCTAGAATAAGCGAATAGGAACTTCACGGAAGGGTTCCCCAGAAACTGGCGCCTCCGTAGAGAAAGATGTGAACTGAGATAACCTTTTTCATTAGGCGTCCGTGTGAAATGTCAAAGCCGTATTTTCAGTGTAATGATCTAATAACGGCGTGCTTCGTTAGGCCACTTTACGCAACTAGAAATGTGCGCCGTCCCATCATCCCCAGGCTCTGTGCCCGCATGACTTCGCGTTATTTAAAGTTTTTCCTTACGTTTTCTTTAATTCTCTCCCAAAGTATGTAATTTAGGGGATTACAAACCATTGCAATAAAAATTGCGACCAATTTTAGGTTATACCCTCTGAACCCGTTTTGGAGGACATAATCACCATCGATGTGCAACGGTTTCGCAATCGCCAACAATACCGCCGCCTAAGCAGTTTCCACGTGCGGCAGGGGAGGGTGGAAAAGGAAAACCGTTTTGCAGAAAGCGCCGTTTTCTTATGTAACATAATATATTCTCCTTCTAAAAACTTAATTTGCTGTAAATTAACTTCTATTTCCAGCGAGAGTGCCTGAAAAGAAGCACAAAGGGAGGCTTAGTGATTTAGTCTTCCATCAAATAAACCACATAATTAAAAAAAATGGAAGATGGGAAAGAGCTGCTTGAAAGCCTTCTGTTCCCTCCCACGGGGACTCCAGATTAGAGAAATTAGAAAGACTTTGCACAGAAATTGGGAGATGGAATTAATTTCTGCTTAAGTAGGAAAGTGTCAAAAGTCTATTATGTTAATTTTTCAATTTTGCCTCCACTCGTAGCATATTTTCAAATGGTTGCATCCCGGGGAAGACTGTAATTAATGTCTATTTCTGCTGCGGAACATGATAAAACAAGTGTCAGGAGTCTCGCTCGCTCATCACTAGCTGTCCAGATTATAGTCAGTGTCGTGGTACCAGCTTCCTACTGTACCTCTGTGGGAGCAGTATGTATATGCGGTCTCCTTACATGAAGAGGTATTACTGCGCTCCTAGGTGCCAAGAATCGCCTGCAAGGAGGGCGATAGTGATAACTGTGCAAACCTGTAACAGGAAGTTTTCTGCCAATATGTCATTTGAGTTTGTATAGAAAATATATTTCTCTAACGTCCTAGTAGATGCTGGGGACTCCGTAAGGACCATGGGGAATAGACGGGCTCCGCAGGAGACATGGGCACTTTAAGAAAGAATTTGTATTCTGGTGTGCTCTGGCTCCTCCCTCTATGTCCCTCCTCCAGACCTCAGTTTGAATCTGTGCCCGGACGAGCTGGGTGCTGTTTAGTGAGCTCTCCTGAGCTTGCTATAAGAAAGTATTTTGTTAGGTTTTTTATTTTCAGGGAGCTCTGCTGGCAACAGACTCCCTGCATCGTTGGGACTGAGGGGAGAGAAGCAGCCCTACTCTCTGAAGATAGGTCCTGCTTCTTAGGCTACTGGACACCATTAGCTCCAGAGGGATCGTACACAGGATCTCACCCTTGGTCGTCCGATCCCGGAGCCGCGCCGCCGTCCCCCTCGCAGAGCCGGAAGACAGAAGCCGGTGAAAGAAGCAAGAACACTTCGAAATCGGCGGCAGAAGACTCCAGTCTTCACTGAGGTAGCGCACAGCACTGCAGCTGTGCGCCTTTGCTCCCACACTACACCCACATACTGCGGTCACTGTAGGGTGCAGGGCGCAGGGGGGGGCGCCCTGGGCAGCAATTAGGACCTCTTGGCAAAAAGTAGACATATATACAGTTGGGCACTGTATATATGTATGAGCCCCCGCCATAATATTGTATAAAAACGCGGGACAGAAGCCCGCCGCTGAGGGGGCGGGGCTTCTTCCTCAGCACTCCCCAGCGCCATTTTTTCTCCACAGCTCCGCTGAGAGAAAGCTCCCCAGGCTCTCCCCTGCAGATACACGGTAGAAGAGGGTGAAAAAGAGAGGGGGGGGGGGCACATAATTAGGCGCAAAAATCATTATTACAGCGGCTACTGGGTTAACACTAAGTTACTGTGTGATTCCTGGGTTATATAGCGCTGGGGTGTGTGCTGGCATACTCTCTCTCTGTCTCTCCAAAGGGCCTTGTGGGGGAACTGTCTTCAAAAAAGAGCATCCCCTGTGTGTGTGGTGTGTCTGTACGCTTGTGTCGACATGTTTGATGAGGAAGGCAATGTGGAAACAGAAAAGAATAGGTTACCACACCAATACACGGGCGCTTCACAGTATTATTGTTATAAATATACAATCGAGATTTTCTGGCGTGAACTCGTACCGAATGGATTGGTCTACATATAGTAGACAAAATCGATAACAGCTTGTCATCTTCCTCAAGGTCACCTTGAGGAAGATAACAAGCTGTTATCGAAACGCGTTGGTGAACGGTATCCTGGGTACACGTGGAGGACTCCCTTGCTGGCATCTTGACTTTCTGGGGACGCCTGTATGTTTTGAATGCTCATTTGTCTACTTGTTAGACCAACAAAATTGGTGAGAGTCCACCTGTACCATTTTTATTCTTCTGTATTAAATTGTTTTTATGGTATTGCACCATTGGATCCTCTTTTATTTTCATATGGAATTATCCTGAGTCCATGTGGAGGGAGACCTTATCTGATGTTGATTGGAGAGGGAGGATCTCTGGTTATGATCTGACGTCTGGACTTTGACACAGTGATTTTGTCTACTATATGTAGACCAATCCATTCGGTACGAGTTCACGCCAGAAAATCTCGATTGTATATTTATAACAATAATACACTATGCATGTATTTTTTGTCTAGGTAGACACGACACTAGATTCTGTGTGAGAGTATCAGATCAAAAACTCTGTGAAGCGCCCGTGTATTGGTGTGGTAACCTATTCTTTTCTATATACTTTTTAGTGTGGGTGGCACTATTTACCACTAGATCCAGGCTGCTTATTCATTTGGCGCAGGAGTGTAGTATCAAAATCAAACCCAAAAATGTGGAAACAGAGATGGAGCATATGAATGAGGTGTCTCCGCCGACGGCGCAGACACCTGATTGGATGGATATGTGGAAGGTTTTAAATGATAATGTTAATTCCTTACATAAAAGGTTAGACAAAGCAGAAGCCTCAGGACAGTCAGGATCTCAACCCGTGCCTGATCCTATGTCGCAGAGGCCGTCAGGCTCTCAGAAGCGCCCACTATCCCAAATTGTTGACAGATACCGACATGGATTCTGACTCCAGTGTCGATTACGATGATGCAAAGTTACAGCCTAAATTGGCTAAAGCCATCCGTTATATGATTATAGCAATTAAGGATGTGTTGCACATCACAGAGGAAACCCCAGTCCCTGACAAGAGGGTTCATATGTACGGGGAAAAAAGGCAAGTGGTGACCTTTCCCCCTTCACATGAGCTAAATGAGTTATGTGAAAAGGCTTGGGAATCTCCAGATAAAAAACTGCAGATATCCAAACGGATGCTTATGGTGTATCCTTTCCCGCCAACGGACAGGTTACGCTGGGAATCCGTCCCTAGGGTGGATAAAGCTTTAACACGCTTATCCAAGAAGGTAGCCCTGCCGTCACAGGATACGGCCACCCTCAAAGATGCTGCGGATAGAAAGCAGGAGGGTACCCTGAAGTCCATTTATACACATTCAGGTACCTTACTCAGGCCAGTGATCGCGTCGGCCTGGGTGTGTAGTGCTGTAGCAGCATGGACTTGACACCTTGTCTGAGGAACTGGATACCTTAGACAAGGATACTATATTAATGACCCTGGGGCATATAAAAGACGCTGTACTATATATGAGAGATGCTCAAAGAGACATTAGCCTACTGGGCTCTAAAATAAATGCAATGTCGATTTCTGCCAGAAGGGTTCTGTGGACTCGGCAATGGACAGGTGATGCCGACTCAAAAAGGCACATGGAGGTTTTACCCTACAAGGGTGAGGAATTGTTTGGGGAGGGTCTCTCGGACCTGGTCTCCACAGCTACTGCTGGAAAGTCAAATTTTTTGCCATATGTTCCCTCACAGCCTAAGAAAGCACCGTATTACCAAATGCAGTCCTTTCGATCACAAAGAGGCAAGAAAGTCCGAGGTGCGTCCTTTCTTGCCAGGGGCAGGGGCAGAGGAAGAAAACTGCAGAACACAGCTAGTTCCCAAGAACAGAAGTCCTCCCCGGCTTCCACTAAATCCACCGCATGACGCTGGGGCTCCACAGGCGAAGCTAGGCCCGGTGGGGGCGCGTCTCCGAAACTTCAGCCACAAGTGGGTTCACTCCCAGTTGGATCCCTGGGCAATAGAAATTGTGTCTCAGGGATACAAGCTGGAATTCGAAGAGATGCCCCCTCACCGTTACCTAAAATCGGCCCTGCCAGCTTCCCCTTTAGAGAGGGAAATAGTGTTAGAGGCAATTCACAAATTGTATCTTCAACAGGTGGTGGTCAAAGTTCCCCTCCTTCAACAAGGAAAGGGTTATTATTCGACCATGTTTGTAGTACCGAAACCGGACGGTTCGGTCAGACCCATATTGAATTTAAAATCCCTGAACATATACCTGAAAAGGTTCAAGTTCGAGATGGAATCGCTCAGAGCGGTCATTGCAAGCCTGGAAGAGGGGGATTTTATGGTGTCTCTGGACATAAAGGATACATACCTTCATGTCCCCATTTATCCGCCTCATCAGGCGTACCTCAGATTTGTGGTACAGGATTGTCATTACCAATTTCAGACGTTGCCGTTTGGTCTCTCCACGGCACCGAGAATATTTACCAAGGTAATGGCAGAAATGATGGTAATCCTGCGGAAGCAAGGGGTCACAATTATCCCATACTTGGACGATCTCATCATAAAAGCGAGGTCAAGAGAGCAGTTACTGATCAGCGTAGCACGCTCTCTGGAGGTTTTAGGACAGCACGGCTGGATTCTAAATATCCCAAAGTCGCAGTTGATTCCTACGACTCGTCTCCCTTTCCTGGGCATGATTCTGGACACAGACCAGAAGAAGGTTTATCTCCCGAGGGAGAAGGCACAGGAACTCATGACACTGGTCAGAGACCTGTTAAAACCAAAAAAGGTGTCGGTGCATCACTGCACACGAGTCCTGGGAAAGATGGTGGCATCATACGAGGCCATTCCATTCGGCAGGTTCCATGTGAGGACCTTTCAATGGGATCTCCTGGACAAATGGTCCGGATCACATCCTCAGATGCATCGGTTAATCACCCTATCCCCCAGGGCCAGGGTGTCTCTCCTGTGGTGGCTGCAGAGTGCTCACCTTCTAGAGGGCTGCAGATTCGGCATTCAGGACTGGGTCCTGGTGACCACGGATGCAAGCCTCCGGGGGTGGGGGGCAGTCACACAGGGAAGAAATTTCCAAGGCCTGTGGTCAAGCCAGGAGACTTGCCTTCACATCAACATCCTGGAACTAAGGGCCATATACAACGCCCTACGTCAAGCGGAGTCCCTACTTCGCGACCAACCGGTTCTGATTCAGTCAGACAACATAACCGCAGTGGCTCATGTAAACCGCCAAGGCGGCGCAAGGAGCAGAGTGGCGATGGCGGAAGCCACCAGGATTCTTCGCTGGGCGGAGACCCACGTAAGCGCACTGTCAGCAGTGTTCATCCCGGGAGTGAACAACTGGGAAGCAGACTTCCTCAGCACGACCTACACCCGGGAGAGTGGGGACTTCATCAAGAAGTCTTCACACAGATTACAAGTCGGTGGGAACTGCCACAGATAGACATGATGGCGTCACGCCTCAACAAAAAGCTACAGAGCTATTGCGCCAGGTCAAGGGACCCTCAGGCGATAGCTGTAGACGCCTTGGTGACACTGTGGGTGTTCCAGTCGGTCTATGTATTTCCTCCTCTTCCTCTCATACCCAAGGTACTGAGGATAATAAGAAAAAGAGGAGTAAGAACAATTCTCATTGTTCCAGATTGGCCACGAAGGACTTGGTATCCAGATCTGCAAGAATTGCTCACAGAAGATCCGTGGCCTCTTCCTCTAAGACAGGACCTGTTGCAACAGGGACCCTGTCTCTTTCAAGACTTACCGCTGCTGCGTTTGACGGCATGGCGGTTGAACGCCGGATCCTAGCAGAAAAGGGCATTCCGGACGAGGTCATTCCTACGCTGATAAAGGCTAGGAAGGACGTGACAGCTAAACATTATCACCGGATATGGCGAAAATATGTTTCTTGGTGTGAGGCCAGCAATGCTCCTACGGAGGAGTTTCAGCTGGGCCGGTTCCTTCACTTCCTTCAGTCGGGAGTGGATTTGGGCCTGAAGTTAGGCTCAATTAAGGTCCAGATTTCGGCCCTTTCCATTTTCTTTCAAAAAGAGTTGGCTTCTCTGCCAGAAGTTCAGACGTTTGTGAAGGGAGTGCTGCATATTCAGCCTCCTTTTGTGCCTCCAGTGGCACCTTGGGATCTTAACGTGGTGTTGAGTTTCCTGAAATCGCACTGGTTTGAACCACTTAAAACAGTGGAGTTTAAATATCTCATGTGGAAGGTGGTCATGCTATTAGCCTTGGCTTCGGCTAAGCGCGTGTCAGAATTAGCGGCTTTGTCTCATAAAAGCCCATATCTGGTTTTTAATATGGATAGAGCGGAATTGAGGACATGTCCACAATTTCTGCCAAAAGTGGTCTCATCCTTTCATATGAACCAACCTATTGTGGTGCCTGTGGCTACTCGTGATTTGGAGGATTCCGAGTTACTAGATGTGGTCAGGGCTTTGAAAATTTATGTAGCCAGAACGGCTAGAGTCAGGAAAACGGAGTCACTGTTTGTCCTGTATGCATCTAACAAGCTTGGTGCTCCTGCTTCAAAGCAGACTATTGCTCGCTGGATCTGTAACACGATCCAGCAGGCTCATTCTGTGGCTGGATTGCCGCAGCCAAAATCAGTGAAAGCCCATTCCACTAGGAAGGTGGGCTCTTCTTGGGCGGCTGCCCGAGGGGTCTCGGCATTACAACTATGCCGAGCTGCTACTTGGTCAGGTTCAAACACGTTTGCAAGGTTCTACAAGTTTGATACCCTGGCTGAGGAGGACCTATCGTTTGCTCAATCGGTGCTGCAGAGTCATCCGCACTCTCCCGCCCGTTTGGGAGCTTTGGTATAATCCCCATGGTCCTTACGGAGTCCCCAGCATCCACTAGGACGTTAGAGAAAATAAGATTTTACTTACCGGTAAATCTATTTCTCGTAGTCCGTAGTGGATGCTGGGCGCCCGTCCCAAGTGCGGACTTCTTCTGCAATACTTGTATATAGTTATTGCCTAAATAAGGGTTATGTTATAGTTGCATCAGGGTTTATCTGATGCTCTGTTATTGTTCATACTGTTAACTGGGTTAAGTTATCACAAGTTACACGGTGTGATTGGTGTGGCTGGTATGAGTCTTACCCTGGATTCCCAAAATCCTTTCCTTGTACTGTCAGCTCTTCCGGGCACAGTTTCTTTAACTGAGGTCTGGAGGAGGGACATAGAGGGAGGAGCCAGAGCACACCAGAATGCAAATTCTTTCTTAAAGTGCCCATGTCTCCTGCGGAGCCCGTCTATTCCCCATGGGCCTTACGGAGTCCCCAGCATCCACTACGGACTACGAGAAATAGATTTACCGGTAAGTAAAATCTTATTTTTCCCAAAATATATATTTTTAGATTAATATACTGCCCAGTATTTTATATAAATATTTTTTAAATAAATAAGATCATTAACTATAATAGTTCACATATATATATATATATATATATATATATATATATCCAGCATTGCCTAGCATGCAGCGGCACTCAGAGACACTCATGGATATTCCATACATGCGGTGTTTAATCCACTGCTCAAAAAAATAGAGGGAACACTTTAAACAACACATCCTAGATCTGAATGAATCAAATATTCTTATTAAATACTTTGTTCTTTACATAGTTTAATGTGCTGACAACAAAATCACACACAAATTATCAATGGTAATCAAATTTATTAACCCATGGAGGTCTGGATTTGGAGTCACACTCAAAATTAAAGTGGAAAAACACACTACAGGCTGATCCAACTTTGATGTAATGTCCTTAAAACAAGTCAAAATGAGGCTCAGTAGTGTGTGTGGCCTCCACGTGCCTGTATGACCTCCCTACAACGCCTGGGCATGCTCCTGATGAGGTGGCGGATGGTCTCCTGAGGGATCTCCTCCCAGACCTGGACTAAAGCATCCGCCAACTCCTGGACAGTCTGTGGTGCAACGTGGCGTTGGTGGATGGAGCGAGACATGATGTCCCAGATGTGCTCAATTGGATTCAGGTCTGGGGAACGGGCGGGCCAGTCCATAGCATCAATACCTTCGTCTTGCAGGAACTGCTGACACACTCCAGCCACATGAGGTCTAGCATTGTCTTGCATTAGGAGGAACCCATGGCCAACAGCACCAGCGTATGGTCTCACAAAGGGTCTGAGGATCTCATCTCGGTACCTAATGGCAGTCAGGCTACCTCTGGCGAGCACATGGAGGGCTATGCGGCCCCCCAAAGAAATGCCACCCCACACCATTACTGACCCACTGCCAAACTGGTCATGCTGGAGGATGTTGCAGGCAGCAGAACGTTCTTCTTGGCGTCTCCAGACTCTGTCACGTCTGTCACATGTGCTCAGTGAGAACCTGCTTTCATCTGTGAAGAGCACAGAGTGCCAGTAGCGAATTTGCCAATCTTGGTGTTCTCTGGCAAATGCCAAACGTCCTGCACGGTGTTAGGCTGTAAGCACAACCCCCACCTGTGGACGTCGGGCCCTCATACCACCCTCATGGAGTCTGTTTCTGATCGTTTGAGTAGACACATGCACATTTGTGGCTTGCTGGAGGTCATTTTGCAGAGCTCTGGCAGTGCTCCTCCTGTTCCTCCTTGCACAAAGGCGGAGGTAGCGGTCCTGCTGCTGGGTTGTTGCCCTCCTACGGCCTCCTCCACGTCTCCTGATGTACTGGCCTGTCTCATGGTAGCGCCTCCCTGCTCTGGACACTACGCTGACAGACACAGCAAACCTTCTTGCCACAGCTCGCATTGATGTGCCATCCTGGATGAGCTGCACTACCTGAGCCACTTGTGTGGGTTGTAGACTCCGTCTCATGCTACCACTAGAGTGAAAGCACCGCTAGCTTTCAAAAGTGACCAAAACATCAGCCAGAAAGCATAGGAGCTGAGAAGTGGTCTGTGGTCACCACCTGCAGAACAACTCCTTTATTGGGGGTGTCTTGCTAATTGCCTATAATTTCCAACTGTTGTCTATTCCATTTGCACAACAGCATGTGAAATTGATTGTCAATCAGTGTTGCTTCCTAAGTGGACAGTTTGATTTCACAGAAGTGTGATTGACTTGGAGTTACATTGTGTTGTTTAAGTGTTCCCTTTATTTTTTTGAGCAGTGTATGTATGTATATCTCCTATATATTTGCCTTAATCTGTGACTCTGTGCTCGTAACGCTGGGCGGAGTCACAGAGCTGGGCGGAGTCAACTGCATCTGCTGCAGGGAGCTACCCCATACCCAGCGCCAGCAGCAGTCAGGTGCAAGACCCTACCTTACAGTATAGGAGGTGAGGATGGCCACTAGCTGCCGGCTGCTGTGCCTGTCCTCCCCCCCCCCCAATCACCTGTGACAGCGGGCTGTGTGCTGTGCAGTGCGGGACCCGAAAGGGTGGCGGAGCTACGGCGGCACGAGGGGGCGGAGCTACACGGAATAGAGGGGCGGAGCTACACGGGACCAGACAGCTGAACAATGCTGGAATCAGCATTGCAGTGACGGCCAGCCAGACTTGGTAAGTGGAGGGTGAGAGAGAAATGTGTGTGTGTGTGTATATAGTGTGTGTGTGTATATAGTGTGTGTGTGTATATAGTGTGTGTGTGTATATAGTGGGTGTGTATATAGTGGGTGTGTGTGTGTGTATATATAGTGTGTGTGTGTGTATATATGGTGGGGTGTGTGTGTTTGTATATATGTGTGAATTGTGTGTGTGTGTGAGGTATGTCTGTGTGTGCGCACTTTATGGACGCCACTGCTGGGGGGGCCATTACATGCAAGGACGCTACTAATATAGGGGGGGCATTACGTATAAGGACGCTACTACTATAGGGGGGCATTACGTATAAGGACGCTACTACTATAGGGGGGGCATTACGTATAAGGACGCTACTACTATAGGGGGGCATTACGTATAAGGACGCTACTACTATAGGGGGGGCATTACGTATAAGGATGCTACTACTATGGGGGGGCATTACGTATAAGGACGCTACTACTATGGGGGGGCATTACGTATAAGGACGCTACTACTATAGGGGGGCATTACGTATAAGGACGCTACTACTATGGGGGGCATTACGTATAAGGACGCTGCTACTATAGGGGGGGGCATTACGTATAAGGACGCTACTACTATGGGGGGGCATTACGTATAAGGACGCTACTACTATAGGGGGACATTACGTATAAGGAGGCTACTAATACTGGGGGGCATTACATATAAGGACGCTACTACTGGGGGGGCATTATATATAAGGACTCTATTACTTCTGGGGGGCATTATGTATAAGGACGGTGCTACTACTACTGGGAGGGCATTACATGTAAGGATGCTACTACTACTGGGGGGGCATTATGTATAAGGACGGTACTACTACTGGGGGCACATTATGTATAAGGATGCTACTACTACAGGGGTGGCATTACATATAAGGACGCTACTATTACTGTTGTGGGGCATTACATATAACTGCTACTACTACTGGGGGGGCATTATGTATAAGGACACTACTACTATTGGGGGGGCATTATGTATTAGGACGCTACTACTACTGGGGGGGCATTATGTATAAGGATGCTACTACTACTGGGGGGGGCATTATGTATAAGGATGCTACTACTACTGGGGGGGCATTATGTATAAGGACGCAACTATTACTGTTGGGGAGCATTACATATAACTGCTACTACTACTGGGGGGGCATTATGTATAAGGACACTACTACTATTGGGGGGGCATTACGTATATGGACGCTACTACTACGGGTGGGGCATTACGTATAAGGACGCTACTACTACGGGTGGGGCATTACGTATAAGATGAATAAGATTGTGCTACATTGTGGCGTAATTTTAAATGGGGGTACTATTGTGTGGCCATGCCCCTTAGTTGTGAGACCACACCCCTTTTCCCGATGCACAACAAAGGAATATGGGAGGGCGCAAAATTCATAGTTTGCAGGGGGGCGCCGAACACCCTAGCACCGGCCCTGGCCACCAGTAGCAAAAGTACACCACGGCCACTGACACTATCTGCAGGGAGGGGAACAGCGCTGATATGGAGGGTACTTGCAGGCAGCGAGTCGCCGCCCGCAGCTCCTCTCCCACCTACACACCATACCTGCCGCCTGACACCCACACCCCAGGGAGAGGGCGCTAGCTCAGGCACCGCTAGATCAGCATCTGCAGCATACAGACAAGGGCTGCCATGCTCAGCGGCAAGCGGTGCGGAGCATGTGCAGTGGAACAGCGCCAGGACGGGACACGCACTAATCAACATTGCTGCTGGCCCGGAGCTCCCTCCGTCTGCAGCCTAAGGACGCGCGCCGCACCTCTTTAGGGAAACACCATGCCTGCCCGCCCACAGGGCTCCGGA
The DNA here is from genome assembly GCF_028390025.1 of Pseudophryne corroboree. Taxonomy (NCBI): domain Eukaryota; kingdom Metazoa; phylum Chordata; class Amphibia; order Anura; family Myobatrachidae; genus Pseudophryne; species Pseudophryne corroboree. The sequence continues at coordinate 21,287,282 of NC_086452.1, forward strand.
CGCTTACCTATGCTCCGCTATCACAGCAGCTGACGCTGCCATGCAGGATGGAGGAATGACGCCCGTCAGACGGGGCGGACAGTGTGCGGCGGAACGTGGCCAGGAAGGAATGCTGACCACGACCCATTGCTGCTGGGTCTGAGCTCCCTCCCTCTGCAGTCACCATCTCACAGCAGCAGCCTGGAGGTTAGTGGCCACCACGACCCGCACATCCTTACCTCACACATACCTCACATATACCTCACACATACCTCACATACCTCACACGAGAGCAAAGGTACACACACTGTGACATCACACCTGTAGCCCACCCCTATATCTGCTAAGTACTTCCCGTCACTATGCCCTGTCACCCTCATCCTGCTCTCTAACTGCCTGTCTGTGTACTGGCCTTCACCCCTCTCACACCATCACCAACCCTCACTAACTACCACAGAGACTATGTGCACTGATATCTGCCCCTCCACCACCTGCAGCGCCCCTGGACACCTCCCCATCCCCCGCAAACCCCCGCACCTGCCCCTCCACCACCCGTGGCACCCCCACCCACTGCGCCTTCGGACCCCCTACCCCACCCGCAGTGTCTTCCAAACCCCTCCCCCATCTGCAGCAGCCCCTCCCCCATCCGCCACACCCCGCATCTGGCTCTCCCCCGCCCGCTGCACCTTTGGATCCCCTACCCCACCCACGCAGCAGGCCCTTCCCAATCTGCATCGCCTACACCATTCGCAACAGCACCGCACCCGCCACTCCCCCACCCACGTTACCCTTACATCCACCCCTCCCCCACCCACCGCGCCCCCTGGACACCTCCCCCATCCACTGCACACCCGCACCCACCCCTTCCCCATCTGCAGCGCCTTCGGAACCCCTCCTCCATCCGTAACAGCCCTGCAGCTGCCATCCCCCACCTGCGACACCCCTGCTCCTACCCCACCCACAGCGCCTTCATACCCCCTCCCCCATCCGCGGTCCCCACTCCCCAAACCCCTTCCTGTTGCAAGGGACTACGCCCCCTTCACCATCGGACGCCCTATCATTGTGCAATATTCAAACACTAACAAAACTAGGAATGCAGGTAATACTCCATATATTGAACCCCAGAAAGGCGTGCAGGGGTTGAGGGGGCGTAGCCCCTTCCGACGGTGTGAAGAGCGCCCGTAGGGCGCGATGAAGCACCTAGTATATATATATATATATATATATATATATATATATATATATATATATAAAATTCCAAAAAAGACAGCGGCACTCGAGGGTTTGAAAAAAGAAAATTGTATTCAAAAACGTTTACATGAAGCCGACGTTTCGGGGCTCACATGCCCCTTTGTCAAGGTGTGTAACAAATACGAAGTGTACAAACATACCTTATATCCCGGAGAAGCCCGCCAGTGCACGGTGCGTGGCCGGAGATGCGACGGACCCGCCGTACTTCCGGTCGCGACGTGATGACCTCACTACTGATGTGTCTGTTGCGATGGCAACCAAGACGCCGCTGCTCGATGCAGAAAACAGTGACGTGACATGAACAGTGTCTGTGGAAGACGTGAATGAGAGGAGAAACTGTAACCACAACACCATGGAGACCCTCCACCAGTAAAGGACGTAATTCAACAGGACATATCTAGGGTCATGGCAATACTTAAAGGGTCTAGGAACCAGACATTAATTGATGCTGGTCACACTGCTGTCTATTGATGCGCAATACCTGGAGGCTGCTGCCATGACGGTCTGACAAACCTGACCCGGCGGTATCTATCCTATAATCCAGGCTTTCACATGCATCTGTAGTACCCACAGATGGATGGATACAAACATGACCTTAGTGGCATATGCATGTGACCCCAGCATATCTTGATGTTCGTCAGATACATAGACGATTTGTTTTTGCTCTGGACTGGAGAAACCAAAACGTTTGAACAACTCATGGAGGATGCCAACAATAGACCCTCTACCATCAAATACACCTATACAACCAGTAGGGAGTCCCTTAACTACTTGGATGTAAGGATAACCGTCAAGGATGGCATCTTGAGCACAAGTCTGTACTCTAAACCAACGGACAAAAATGTCCTACTGAGGGCCAACAGCCATCATCCGAGACCCCTCAAGGATGGACTCCCTAGATCACAAATGATAAGGGCCTCCAGGATCATCAGTGACCGATCTAGTTTGGACCAAGAACTAGAGAATATGGTTAGCAAGTTTACCCAAAGGGGATATGACCACCGTAAACTGCAATTGCAGAAAAAAGAAGTTATGGACATACCCAGGGAAACCTTACTGAAACCGGTAACGCGGAAAACTAAAGCGGTGATTCCATTCGTCAACACCTTCAGCACTGCCAGCCCGGTGATCCAGAGAGCAGCAAGGGCCTTATGGCCTATAGTGGCCTCAGACAGGAAACTTCCAGTGTTCAAAGAGAAACGCCCCATGCTATGCTTCTCTAGAGGTAAGAGCATAAGGGACATCATCGTGCACTCGGACATCACGGGATTCCAGAATGAGGTACAAAGGCCCTCCACTTTTCTCACTAAAGCACCGGGTTGCTATAGGTGCCCCAAATGCACCACATGCAATAGTATGATAGTAGGGTCGACCTTCAAACATCCCCATAAGGAGAGGATCTTTCAGATCAGGCATGTTGTGACATGTACGACCACGCACATCGTGTACATACTGACCTGCCCATGCCACTTAGTGTACGTGGGCAAATCCATCAGAACTTTCAGAGAGAGGATGGCCCTCCACAGATCCGCGATCAAGCAAGCACTGACGGGCAAACCCTCCGAACAACCCGTGGCAAGACATTTTGCACTGATGGGCCATTCATTGAATGACATCAAGCACCAGATTATAGACCATGTGCCGCGAAGCATCCGAGGAGGAGACAGGGATCGCAAGTTGCTTCACATCGAGTCCAAATGGATCTATGAACTAGGAACTATCAGCCCAGGGGGACTGAATGAGAAGTTCTCCTGGAACATCTTTCTATAAGCCTATGATGGACTGCATGCATGTCCTGTTCCCCTTCATTCCTGTTCCCTTTTTTCCCCTTCCCCCCCCCCCCCTTTCCCTCCCCCCCCCCCCTTTCCCCTTCCCCTCCCCTCATCCCTTCTCTCCCCCCCTCCCCCCCCCCCCACCCTTCCCCCCCCTCCCTTTTCCCCTTGCTCCTCACTATCCCCGTAACCGCCTGCTGCAAGTTCCCCTTGCACCACGTAATAGCAACCCCTGGGTGGCATGCATATTTATTCTTTTTTCGTATTTGTTACACACCTTGACAAAGGGGCATGTGAGCCCCGAAACGTCGGCTTCATGTAAACGTTTTTGAATACAATTTTCTTTTTTCAAACCCTCGAGTGCCGCTGTCTTTTTTGGAATTTTGCATCATCACTTCAGAAGGCACCGAGGTTGGAGATACAAGTCAGGAGAGTGCCAGTCCATTTGGGAATATATATATATATATATATATATATATATATATATATATATATAATAGCCACAATACTAGATTATACTTTTTATATTAATAGCATGTCATGTGACTGTGGAGGGGGGAGACAGAGACAGAGGCGGAGGATGTCATAGTGCTCAGAGCATACAAAGCTCAGAGTGGTGTTCCAAAGGCTCCCTGCTTCATGTGCCACGTGACTGTGGTTACCAGGGTAGTCACATGAAACTTTGCAGAATTGTAAATCCGTAATATGAGCCTGAGGAAACAACCCAATATTTTTCCCCACAATACTTCATATAGCCTGCTGTAATGATTTTATATTTAAGAAGAAAAAAGAAAAGCATTTCATGGTATTGCTGATTTAAAATGTGCAGAACATTGTCCTAAATCATCTAGTTATGTAAGAATTACTGGTGAAATGCAAAATTGTGTGTTGCGTAATATTTGTGCAAAATTAGCCCATTTTGGTTAGCGGTGTTAGACCGTAATAGCCTAAAGGATTAAAATAAAAAGTAGATATGAAAATCATATAACCAATATTTTCATTATTATGTAGCAATCCTGAGACTAATCGTGTTTTTAAAGCGTAAGGAAAGATAGCCAGACAAAGAGATAAATGATTAATGGAAAGTAGGTTCCTAGTGAAGCTGTCAGTGGTGCAGACGTGAAGCATAGTCTAGCCCAGGCATGTCCAAACTGCGGCCCTCCAGCTGTTGTGAAACTACATATCCCAGCATGCCCTGACACAGTTTTGCTGTCAGAGAATGCTGAAGCTGTGTCAGGGCATGCTGGGATGTGTAGTTTCTCAACAGCTGGAGGGCCGCAGTTTGGACATGCCTGGTCTAGCCCAACTCTGTAGCACTGGTCTCTGCAAATCAGCCTTGTCCTCGTCAACACTCTCACCTGTGTTAACGAGAGAATCACTGACATGTCAGCTAGTCCTTTTGTGGCAGGGCTGAAATGCAGTGGAAACGTTGTTTTGGGGATTAAGTTTATTGTCATGGCAATTGCAGGGACTCTGCAATTAATTGCAATTTATTTGATCAATCTTCATGACATTCTAGAGTATCATAAAAACTGAGGCAGAAAACTTTCTGAAAACAGAATACTTGTGTCATTCTCAAAACTTGTGGCCATGGTTGTAGGTAGCTCTACAGAAGAGGAATCTGTAGCGCAGCTCTCGGGTTATAGAATAATGTAGAACCGTACAGCTAGAGGCATCAGGAAAATGCACAAAGCTACCTGAGGGGATGGCAGTGTGTAGTCAGGTACCGGATAGGAGCCGCTCAGAGGTAGTGTGGTCAGTTGTGTCCTTCTGGAAGAACATGGAAGGGAAGAGGGCTTATAGTGCACCATCCATTTCACATATGTGCAATGGCTTCTATACAGAGAATGGGGTTGGGATACACACACTGATAAACCATGGAAAGGTATAGTGGGATTGCACCCACTGGCAGTTCAGGTGTTTGTGCCTAGTTATAGTCTTCCAGTATCATATAGTGGTCATTTAAGGTGCATTGCATTGAAATTCAGGGTGTGTTACGTATCTTTAATTATAGTAGTACATTAAGTGACTGTGGGTATACATAGACGTTATCTGGCGCTTATTGTCACAGAGCACAGGCTATGATCACATCTTGGTGCCTTGAGAATGGAAAGACTGAAGGATATATTTAGTTTGCTCATTTTTATCTGTCTAAATATTTGGACACAAAATCAACCACCGCCGAGTAACCCAAACGCCCTTGAGCATCCGCATCACCCCACTCCAGACGGGCGACAGTCTGCCATCACACACACAATACTGTAGGGTATCTACTAACGCTGGGGGTTACCGCACCACGCAGCTGGTGATGCAAAATGACGGGTTCTCACATCAGATAACTATTCTACTATACTATATACAGTGCATCCGGAAAGTATTCACAGCGCTTCACTTTTTCCACGTTTTGTTATGTTACAACCTTATTCCAAAATGGAATAAATTCATATATTGCCTCAAAATTCTACACACAATACCCCATAATGACAATGTGAAAAAAGTTTTTTTTAAGATTTTTGCCAATTTTTATTTATTTATTTATTTTTTATATTTTTATTGAGGTATCATCAAAGTGGTACAGGAATAGAAAGACATGACAAAAACAGGGGTACACAAGTCAGGACCTTCCCGTACATATGTGTTTAGAAAGAACAGTCGGCAAAGATTGAAACAACCAATATAATACACGATAGTAACCTTGAAGCTTAAAAGTCAGAGTGACACGTAAAAAAACGACACAGCAGAACGTGTAACGTATTTCTGCACAGGTTGTTTGATTATTTGAAGCCTGGAAGTTATCAAGAAAAAGCAATCGGTGGATCACCCACAGCAGTGTTTGTTAGGTACCATACGGTATTTTTTACGTTTTGGTGGAGTTGTTGCCTGACAGAGAGAGAGAGTGTATCTATATATGATTCCCACATTGTAAAACCCGTTCCACCTTCTTTTCTTTTTGCAAAAGTGTTTCCATCCAATCCATCTTAAATATAAAGTTGAGCTTGGGTAGAAACAAAGGTATTTGCGGAGGTGTTCTATCCAGCCAACCCTGGAGTGTAGTTTTCCATCCCACTGAACTCAGTGCAAGTAGGAGTTTTTTGTTTTCGGGACTAATTCGTTGGGCAGAGTCGAATAAATCCAGAATTGCCCATTCCATGGTTTATAAGTTTGGCTTCCGTGTACCTGCTGACAAGGTGCCAAAAATACTTAACCACGGGGCAAGCCTATAAACAATTGAAAATATCAGCTTCCCCTTGAAGGCAGCACAAGCAGGCACGGCTCTTCGAGTTGCCCATACGATAATGTCTGAGCGGTGAGATATTAGTGTTGTGGTACGTGTTTAGGAACAGTTCCATGTACCTACTGGCTGACAGAGTTTTTGGGAAATATAATAGAGCTTTCTCCAGGGTTGGTATCGATAGGGTCGGGAAGTAATGTAACCATTTTGACATCCCCCCGGTGTTTTACCATTATCTACAATATCCAGGGGTATGGTACATAGTCATGCATTATAGTTACTATAAATAGGGATAAAATGCAACGGCTGACAGCAGCATCAGTCAGAAATTTTAGTCAAATCATCATGCATAGGAGACCACAAATAGGTTGAACTCGATGGACAATTGTCTTTTTTCAACCTCCGATACTATGTTACTATGTATGTCCCTCAAGACATTATAGTGAATTGATATAGCTAGGGATGGTCGGGGGGGAATCTAAGGAATTTTTCCAGTCTGTATCAGAGAAATGTTGCAATACATGTGAAGTGTAAAACTTTAATTGTAAGAACGCCAGTGGGCATGATCCCATCTCAGGGTGATTAGAGGTCAAATCCGCAAAAGTTAGAAGGCGTTCTTGGTCAATAGAGACAAATGACCGTAAAGGGGTGGAAACCCGCAAAACTCCACGCAGTGAAAGGGTGATCAGCCACGCCATGAAGGAAGTTGGGATTATGAAGGAAAGGTGAATGTAGGGAGTAATACGCAAGGTTCCGTTTATGGTGCAATATATGCCATAGTCGTTTAGTCGACCACAATAGGGGATTTGACCGTATTTGATCCAATACGTTGTGATCATATAGGTGAAGAAAACAAGTGAGATCATCGTTCAATTAAAAATTTTGTTCTAAGGGCGTGTCAGTGTAAACAGAATATTTAAAAATCCAATCACATAGGTGTCGTAATAACACTGCATGATTATAGGTAATAATATCGGGGTAATTTATTCCCCCATTGTGTTTTGGTGGGTGGAGTTTCTTTAAAGCAATTCTAGCTCTGGCTCCTTTCCAGATAAATTTGCAAAGTATCGAGTTAAAAGGAGAGAATCAGCTTTAGTCAATAGTAGAGATGAGCGGATTCGGTTTTACTCGGTTTTACTCGGTTCTCAAAACCGAATCTTATTGGCTATCCAAAACACGTGACATCCGTGAGCCAATAAGATTCAATTTTGAGAACCGAGTAAAACCGAATCCGCTCATCTCTAGTCAATAGTAGTGGCAACGATTGGATAGGGTACAATAAACGTGGGATTGCCACCATCTTTAGGAGGTTAGCCCTACCCAAAAAAAGATAGCATCAATCGGATCCAGGATGTAACATCCTCGCAAAGCACGGTAATCGCCCTTTTAACATTTAGACTATATAATAAATTCAGATTGCGGGTTAATAATATACCCAAATAAGGAATATGGCGTGTCTCCCAAATAAGTAGAAATCGCCTAGCCCAGAGGGGACGTCCAACCATATTACCCAAAGCCAATGCGGTAGATTTGTCCACACAGGCCTGAGATTGAGCTGAAAAGGCCAATTTTGTCTAAGATGAGGGGGAGAGATATTTCTGGATTGCCTATATAAAGGAGAATGCCGTCAGCGAACGCTGAGAGTTTATTTCTTGATGTCTCAATTTAATGCCATGATAAGATTGATCATTTTGAAGGGATCGTAATAAGGGGTCTAGGGCCCGATTGAATAGAAAAGGGGACAGCGGGTAGCCCTGTCGAATACCCCTACCTAACTGAAAATGAGGTCCTACTATACCATTAAACAACAAGATTTTTGCAAATTTATTAAAAATAAAAAAATAAAATCACATGTACATAAGTATTTACAGCCTTTGCAATGAAGCTCAGAATTGAGCTCAGGTGCATCCTGTTCCCACTGATCGTCCCTGAGATGTTCCTACAGCTTAATTGGAGTCCGCCTGTGGTAAATTCAGTTGATTGGACATGATTTGGAAAGGCACACACGTGTCTATATAAGGTCCCACACTTGACAGTGCATGTCTGAGCACAAACCAAGCATGAAGTCAAAGGAATTGTCTGTAGACCTCCGAGACAGGACAGGATTGTCTCAAGGCACAAATCTGGGAAGGGTACAGAAAAATATCTTCTGCTTTGAAGGTCCCAATGAGCACAGTGTCCTCCATCATCTGTAAATGGAGGAAGTTCGGAACCACCAGGACTCTTCCTAGAGCTGTCCGGCCGTCTAAATTGAGCGATCGGGGTAGAAGGGCCCTAGTCAGGGAGGTGACCAAGAACCCGATGTTAGAGCTACAGCATTCCTCTGTGGAGAGGGGAGAACCTTCCAGAAGGACAACCTTCTCTGCAGCAATCCACCAATCAGGCCTGTATGGTAGCCCACCTGGAGTTGGCCAAAATGCACCTGAAGGACTCTCAGACCATGAGAAACAAAATTATCTGATGAGACAAAGATTGAACTCTTTGGCGTCATGTTTGGAGGAAACCAGACACCGCTCATCACCAGGCCAATACCATCCCTACAGTGAAGCATGGAGGTGGCAGCATCATGCTATGGGGATGTTTTTCAGTGGCAGAAACTGGGAGACTAGTCAGGATAGAGGAAAAGATGAATGTGGCAATGTACAGAGACATCCTGCATGAAAACCTGCTCCAGAGCGCTCTTGACCTCAGACAGGGGCGACGGTTCAACAACCCTAAGCACACAGACAAGATATCGAAGGAGTGGCTTCAGGACAACTCTGTGAATGTCCTTGAGTGGCCCCGCCAGAGCTCAAACTTGAATCCGAATGAACATCTCTGAAAAGATCTGAAATTGGCTGTGCACCGACGCTTACCATCAACCTGATGGAGCTTGAGAGGTGCTGTAAAGAGGAATGGGCGAAACTGCCCAAAGATAGGTGTGCCAAGCTTGTGGCATCATATTCAAAAAGACTTGAGGCTGTAATTGCTGCCAAAGGTGCATCAACAAAATAGTGAGCAAAGGCTGTGAATACTTCTGTACATGAGATTTTTTAGATTTTTATGTTTTAATAAATTTACAAAAATCTTTTTTTTTTAAGTTGTCATTATGGGGTATTGTGTGTAGAATTTTGAGGGGAAAAAATGAATTCCATTTTGGATTAAGACTGTAACGTAAAATGTGAAAAAAGTGAAGTGCTGTGAATACTTTCCGGATGCACTGTATTCTGTATGTGTAAGAGGGCCGGTTTACACCTGCATTAGGTGCATTTGACTAGGGCCAGCTCTCATATTGTCTGATTCTTGGGGATATATTGATGATCAGGCAATGGGACAGATTCAGTTAGCTGCATTAATGTTCGGAGCTATTAGTTATTTGGCCATTTCCCTGCGCAGTAATATCGCGACTAATGCGCGTTATCCCTCAGATGCTGGGTTAAGTGTCTGGAATCTACGGGTTATCTCATGCGGGGAAGCCCCGGGGGGGGGTGCATTTAATACAGATCTTTCCCCGCAGCTCCCGAGGCCGCGTTCGTTGTTTATCACTGGTCTGACCTGGACTGCACACATGCGACACTTGTTTTATTGCCTGCTAGACTACAGCCGTGATGGGCAACCCTGGTATAATTCAGAGGAACGTTACAGCTAATTCCATGAATAAACTGCCCAGAAGCCTTGGCCACCTCACATCACCGTCTCAAAATGTCCCTAGATGCCCCCACGTGCTACAAAATTCCACCATATGCCACTCAGAACTGCCGCTTGCTCCACAATAACCCCAAGCCACATAATGACGCCCCCTTCTCATGTGTCCTCCATTCCTCACGTCCCACGTGTATTCTGAAACTCCCTCAGACCTCACCATACGTCCCTTACATCCCCAGCAGCACAGAGTATATCAGGAGAGAAGTGATATGATAGTGAGGACAGGGCTGCATGTGACAGGGGCAGTGACATGATGTGAGGAGGGGAATGGAGGCTGCAGGAAGCCACAGACTGAGAGTTATATAGTGGAAGGAGCAGAGTCCCCAGCAGCACAGAGTATATCAGGAGATGAGGGATGTGTCAGTGAGGACAGGGCTGCATGTGACAGAGACAGTGACATGATGTGAGGAGGGGAATGGAGGCAGCAGGAAGCCACAGACTGAGTGTTATATGGTGGGAGGAGCAGGATCCCCAGCAGCACAGAGTATATCAGGAGATGAGTGATGTGTCAGTGAGGACAGGGCTGCATGTGACAGGGGCAGTGACATGATGTGAGGAGGGGAATGGAGGCAGCTGGAAGCCACAGACTGAGAGTTATATAGTGGGAGGAGCAGGGTCCCCAGCAGCACATAGTATCTCAGGAGATGAGTGATGTGTCAGTGAGTACAGGGCTGCATGTGACAGGGGCAGTGACATGATGTGAGGAGGGGAATTGAAGCAGCAGGAAGCCACAGACTGAGAGTTATATAGTGGGAGGAGCAGGGTCCCCAGCAGCACAGAGTATATCAGGAGATGAGTGATGTGTCAGTGAGTACAGGGCTGCATGTGACAGGGGCAGTGACATGATGTGAGGAGGGGAATGGAGGCAGCAGGAAGCCACAGACTGAGCGTTATATAGTGGGAGGAGCAGGGTCCCCCAGCAGCACAGAGTATATCAGGAGATGAGTGAAGTGACAGCGAGGACAGGGCTGCATGTGACAGGGGCAGTGACATGATGTGAGGAGGGGAATGGAGGCAGCAGGAAGCCACAGACTGAGTGTTATATGGTGGGAGGAGCAGGATCCCCAGCAGCACAGAGTATCTCAGGAGATTAGTAATGTGTCAGTGAGTACAGGGCTGCATGTGACAGGGGCAGTGACATGATGTGAGGAGGGGAATGGAGGCAGCAGGAAGCCACAGACTGAGTGTTATATGGTGGGAGAAGCAGGGTCACCAGCAGCACAGAGTATATCAGGAGAGAAGTGATGTGTCAGTGAGGACAGGGCTGCATGTGACAGAGACAGTGACATGATGTGAGGAGGGGAATGGAGGCAGCAGGAAGTCACAGACTGAGAGTTATATAGTAGGAGGAGCAGGATATCCCTACAGCATAGAGTAGTAATGTAATTCTCCTGTGAAACTGATGTGGGAAGGTTATTGTGTCATGTCCTCCTGCACCCATGTCTTTTTGGTATACATTTATTGAAGTAACTACAATACACACAATAAATAAACTGATAGATAATAGAATGGCCATGTGAGCTGAGATATAAAGGAGCCAGGATATTTCTGATGGCACTGACGGGTCTGTCTGCTGCCAGCCATCCGTCGGAGCTGGGTAAATCAGCCTGTGAATACGTTGGACCGCGCTTATAGCGTGTTGACAGCTCAATTGGTTCAACTTAAAACAATAGTTGATAAATTAATTTGCAGTTAAAATGGAAGAGCCATGTGTGCGCCAGCTGCGCTTTGATGGAGACCAATAAAAGGGAATGCGTGCAGATGTAAACAGGTTTTTTCTTCACTCTAAGTAAGCGTGCTGCAATGAAACACTTCTGTGCTTCAAGTTACATAACAACCTTCCTTGTTTTTTGTTGTTGTTTTTTATTTTTGTTGTGCGCATAATTATATTGTAGTTTCGTAATACACGTACGTGGTACGACGGAGCTCAGGCCTCTTTATGTTCTCACCAGATTAACGGCTGCTTTGAAATTGATGGGCAGCAGATGTCTTGGCCACAAACCGTATTCCAGAACATTTTTCCAAAATATCTTTAGAAGAAAAAAGAAAAAAAGCTGCAATAATACGTCTTTGTCACTGACATCCGGCTCACCGTAATATGTCCAATTGGCTTAGGGACATATCATTTACTCCCAAACAGGGTGTTTTCATTGGCAAAAAATAAATGTTTTATAAAAAAAAATCACAAAAAAAGATAAATTATTGGCAATTTGTCTCCAATGAGAAAATCTTGAAAACAATTATTTGTTATTAAAACCTTGTTCTTTTTTTTTTCTTCTTTAAGCTTTGTTCTTCATGTTAAAAACTTTGACGTGTACAATGTGATTATTCTGGTAGAAATGACGCTACACTTTTTTAAAGCTACTTTTAAAACTAAGAGTAAAGGTGGTAAGATGTCTGGACAACATAAGAGTTCAACGCTATCCGCTGTCTCCATTTCTGCCTTGTTGTCCACATCAGATTGTGTATGTTCCCCTCTAAGCTCTCACTATTGCCTGAATTCAAACAGTGCGGCATCAAATACGGCCCCTCGGGGCAAATTCCGTTCTCACCGTGATGTCTGGCTGCATAAATTAACATTTATTTCTATAGTGCTAGCATATACCATTGCAGCGAACACAGTAATGAAACAAGACTGTAATAACAGACAGGCAGAGAGGTAAGAGGGCCTGTTGTCAAGCTAACAAATTATAGGGTGGAGGCAGGCTTCGGGGGGAGGGTAAAGCTGTGGTTGGGGAGGGTGTTAGGTTTAGGCTATGGAGGAAGGTTAGGGTTGTCCTGCAGGTGGGTGGTTGGCTGGGGGGTTAGGGTATGGGTGGGAGGGTTAGGCTATGGAGGAAGGTTAGGGTTGTCCTGCAGGTGGGTGGTTGGCTGGGGGGTTAGGGTATGGGTAGGAGGGTTAGGCTATGGAGGAAGGTTAGGGTTGTCCTGCAGGTGGGTGGTTGGCTGGGGGGGTTAGGGTATGGGTGGGAGGGTTAAGCTATGGAGGAAGGTTAGGGTTGTCCTGCAGGTGGGTGGTTGGCTGGGGGGGTTAGGGTATGGGTGGGAGGGTTAAGCTATGGAGGAAGGTTAGGGTTGTCCTGCAGGTGGGTGGTTGGCTGGGGGGTTAGGGTATGGGTGGGAGGGTTAGGCTATGGAGGAAGGTTAGGGTTGTCCTGCAGGTGGGTGGTTGGCTGGGGGGGTTAGGGTATGGGTGGGAGGGTTAAGCTATGGAGGAAGGTTAGGGTTGTCCTGCAGGTGGGTGGTTGGCTGGGGGGTTAGGGTATGGGTGGGAGGGTTAGGCTATGGAGGAAGGTTAGGGTTGGGCTGCAGGTGGGTGGAGGGGGTTAGGGTACGGGTGGGAGGGATAGGGTTAGGCTATGGAGGAAGGTTAGGGTTAGACTGCGGGCATGGTTAGGGTAAGAACACTTACCATATTCTCCGCCCTGTCAGATGCCTGTTCTGGAACTGCTCCACCAGTGACCATCGGAAGCCGTCGTTGCCAGCAGGAGCAGGTATCTCGCCACTAGGCCACCAGGGATGGTCTGTAGACATTCTTCAATGTCGACATTTCAGCAGTGTACACTTAATGAATGTCCACCTTATGGGGGTATCCAATCAGTCCCAAAAATTATGCAGCTGAAAAACAAATCTCCCATAAGTACCTGAATCTGGGCAAATTGAATAGCCCCCGCCGGCGGTAATTTGCTGTGGTAAATTAAAGCAGCAGTGTCTGGCTGCGTCATGAGCTGCACTGGAGTTGGTTAAACACACGTTTAGAGTCGCAAATAACGCACAACGGAACTTGATGTGCCGGAGAAGTCGCATCCGTTCATATCGCAGCCCTTTTTACACAGCTTTATACTGTGAAGTACAAGCATCGCACACCCCATTGTCCAGTGTGCGCCAGCAATGCAGATTTGTCACTTCCTGTTTTTATTTATGCCAGTAAGACTCACATTGTGAGCGAGAGAGACGCTCAGTGACGGCGACACCTCTGTATTGCAGAATGGCCTAGCCCATACTTCCCAGCTCTCCCGTAGAGTACCATCTACATTCGGGTCTCAGTTCCCCAGTTCTGCCCACTTCCAGGATGAAGTCCGCGTGGGGCAGGGCCCTGATGCCGTGTAGTTCATGATGAGTATCCAGCCATTGTGTCTCGCCCGGAGGGGGCTTTAATGATGTCGACAAGTATGAGTAGCCATATGGACAGGCACAATGTTTTTGGCGGGCAATATAATCCTATCACCGTAATGCTGGTCTACAGACAGTGGGGATGTATGAGTAGCACGCCAGGTCGCATGAGAATCTTCCAGCGCCGGGCATATTTTTTGCTTTTTTGTGTATCTTAGTTGTAACGGAAGGCAACTAGGATACACAAGGAGACTGTGCTGATTAATGTGAGGATGTAATTGCTTTGCAACGAAGGCACATTTTCAGCAATAAAAGACGCCTGGCGTTAGCAGAGTTGCACAGGACCTGGTGGCTCACTCACGCCAGGTATCTCCTGCTGCATGGTGTATTGCGGCTAGATGTACGAGGACGCATCTGTACTTAAGTTACATGTGGACTGTGAAGTAGGAAGGTAATTAGAATAGTTTACAGAGGTTATATCGGTGGCTCTGGGATATGGTAAGCTGCCTGAAGAGGTGAGTTTTCAGGGGACGCTTGAAGATTTAGAGACTAGAGGAAAGTCTTGTTGTGTTACAATGATGGTATTCCACAGAGTGAGGGCAGTTCTTTTAAACAGTCCTGTAACCATGAATGGGAGCCGGTGATACGTGTGGATGAGAGGGACAGATCTTGCATAGAGGCGGACGAGCTGGGAGATATTTTGAGATCAGAGCAGAGATGTATGTTGATGTAGATTGGGTGACAGCCTTATCTGTAAGTAGAGGTACTCTAATTTGATTTCGGTATAATCCAGATAATCAATGGAGGGACTGACAGAGGAGCAGCAGAATGTTTTTCAGGGACCATCAGTCTTGCAGCTGCATTCACAATAGACTGTAGTGGTGAGAGTCTCTTGGGGGAAGAGCAGTAACGAGACTGTTGCAGTAATCCATGCAGGAGATGAGTTCTAATACTACGTATAATCCCTGCAGTGTGAGATATGGATGTCTTCTCAATGTGTTTCTTAGATGTATGAAACAGATTGAATGTGAGGGGAAAGGACATTTCAGAGACACGGATGACACCTGAGCGTGAGGGGTCGAGTTGATTGATGTGTTCTCAACAGACGTAGAGTTTTCAGCTCTGTGACTTCAGTTGACCGGAGGGGTTGTTATTAGCTTAGTTTTTGAAAGATTCATTTTGTGGTGGCGAGTGGACATCCAGGGTGAAATGGCAGAAAAACATTCAGTACCATTTACTACGGTAGGAAATCTTTGCTCCTTTTCCTGCGCTTCTCCGTGGAGTATTAAGAAAAGTGAGCGACGTCCGACCGCTCCGTTCACATCACCAAGAGTTCAATTACTTCCTTCTGCTACTCTCCCGCTCCCATTACTATTCCTGCATTGTATTAACTTGTACATTTAGAATAATGTAGCCTGCAGACTTAAGATGTCCGTTTAATCTACATAGTAACATAGTCGGTGAGGTTGAAAAAAGTCTAGTAGTCCATAGAGTTCAACCTGAATTCTAATGCACTCCCAGTTCTATATAGGTTATAGGCTATATCCTCGTATATCTTTTTCCATTAGAACTTTGTCTAACCCATTTTTAATCGCATTGAGTCCGCCATTACAACCTTCTCTGGTGTGTATTCCATATTCGTATGGGATCCGGTCTGAAGATCGACAGTGTCTAGGTCGACCACTATAGGTCGACAGTCACTAGGTCGACATGGATGGAAGGTCGACAGGGTTTCTAGGTCGACATGTGCTAGGTCGACAGGTCTAAAGGTCGACATGAGTTTTTCACATTTTTCTTTTTTTAATTTTTTCATACTTAACGATCCACGTGGACTACGATTGGAACGGTAAAGTGTGCCGAGCGAAGCGGTAGCGCAGCGAAGGCACCATGCGAGGGGACGCGGTGCACTAATTTGGGATCCCGGTCACTCTACGAAGAAAACGACACAAAAAAAAAAAAAAATCCTCATGTCGACCTTTAGACCTGTCGACCTAGCACATGTCGACCTAGAAACCCTGTCGACCTTCCATCCATGTCGACCTAGTGACTGTCGACCTATAGTGGTCGACCTAAACATTGTCGACCTAGACACTGTCGATTTGATGAACCACACCCATTCGTATTGCCCTTACAGTGAAGAATCCCTTCCTGCGCTGATAATTATAAAGCTTAATATACAGCTTAATATATTATAAAGCTCAATATAATTATGAAGCTTAATATACGCTTTCATTCTCACAGAGACCTATTACTGGGGCCCCAATATGGTGGGTGGCATGGAATGGTGACATTGGGGCAGTGTCGCAGATCACAGTGCGGAGTGTGATCCATATTGTCACAACTGGCTTAGTGTAACTCCTCCATGGGAGTGTGAAAATGAACAGGGCACTGGTTTTTGCCAGGGACCTCTGCAAAGGGATTTGGCAGGAACTTCACAGGTGGCGGCAGGCCGAATGAGCACCTCTAATGACTAGCAGAGAGTGGGAGGTTGAAGACTCTAGAATGAGGGCCACCAGAATGCACACGGAAACAAAATACAAAAAAACTGGAACCTTAGAGTCCTGCAGGTTAGGATTGCCGGAATCGCACAGCTTGGAAATGGTACACTGCAAGAGGACACTCGCTGGAGAAGTGAGAGGATGGAATGGCACACTGAAAGAGGACACTCGCTTGAGAAGTGAGACGATGGAACGGCACACTGGAAGAGGATACTCGCTGGAGAAGTGAGAGGATGGAATGGCACACTGGAAGAGGACACTCGCTGGAGAAGTGAGACGATGGAACGGCACACTGGAAGAGGATACTCGCTGGAGAAGTGAGAGGATGGAACGGCACACTGGAAGAGGACACTCGCTGGAGAAGTGAGAGATTGGAACGGCGCACTGGAAGAGGACACTCGCTGGAGAAGTGAGAGGATGGAACGGCACACTGGAAGAGGACACTCGCTGGAGAAGTGAGAGATTGGAACCGCGCACTGGAAGAGGACACTCGCTGGAGAAGTGAGAGGATGGAACGGCACACTGGAAGAGGACACTCGCTGGAGAAGTGAGAGATTGGAACCGCGCACTGGAAGAGGACACTCGCTGGAGAAGTGAGAGGATGGAACGGCACACTGGAAGAGGACACTCGCTGGAGAAGTGAGAGGATGGAATGGCACACTGAAAGAGGGCACTCGCTGGAGAAGTGAGAGATTGGAACCGCGCACTGGAAGAGGACACTCGCTGGAGAAGTGAGAGGATGGAATGGCACACTGGAAGAGGACACTTGCTGGAGAAGTGAGAGGATGGAATGGCACACTGGAAGAGGACACTCGCTGGAGAAGTGAGAGATTGGAACCGCGCACTGGAAGAGGACACTCGCTGGAGAAGTGAGAGGATGGAATGGCACACTGGAAGAGGACACTCGCTGGAGAAGTGAGAGATTGGAACCGCGCACTGGAAGAGGACACTCGCTGGAGAAGTGAGAGGATGGAACGGCACACTGGAAGAGGACACTCGCTGGAGAAGTGAGAGATTGGAACCGCGCACTGGAAGACGACACTCGCTGGAGAAGTGAGAGGATGGAACGGCACACTGGAAGAGGACACTCGCTTGAGAAGTGAGAGGATGGAATGGCACACTGGAAGAGGATACTTGCTGGAGAAGTGAGAGGATGGATCGGCACACTGGAAGAGGATACTTGCTGGAGAAGTGAGAGGATGGATCGGCACACTGGAAGAGGACACTCGCTGGAGAAGTGAGAGGATGGATCGGCACACTGGAAGAGGATACTTGCTGGAGAAGTGAGAGGATGGAATGGCACACTGGAAGAGGACACTCGCTGGAGAAGTGAGAGGATGGAATGGCACACTGGAGGAGGATACTTGCTGGAGAAGTGAGAGGATGGAATGGCACACTGGAAGAGGACACTCGCTGGAGAAGTGAGAGGATGGAATGGCACACTGAAAGAGGGCACTCGCTGGAGAAGTGAGAGGATGGAATGGCACACTGGAAGATGACACTCGCTGGAGAAATGTAAAAAGCAGCAAACTTTTTTGCACAGCCATTACTGTAAGAGCAGGTCACTTCTTCATGTGAAGGCTGTAGGTACAACCCTGTGTGTGATAGAGTTATACACTGCACAGTACCGTAACGCGTATGCACGCTCTATGGAACTTGTACTCTGCATATAAAATAGCTTTCTGTATTGAGATCAATATTTTTTTCTTTCCATACTTAGGAAAGCCTGATGTAGCTTAGTACATATTTTATGTGTTGTGGTTTATATTTCAGCTGAATTACCCCGGAGCGTGACTTCTATTCAGCAGCATGATTCATCTCTAAACCTTGTATTGCTAAACCCTTAGGCCTACTTATTGGCATTCAGTCTACCATATATTTTTCATGTTGTACATTGAGGCACATCATCATACTTACTGTGAAGCGATTGTGGTGTACAGGACGCTAATTAGTTACACAGGGACTTTACAGACTGTATACAGATCTGCGATGCACCGCATTCTAACGAGCTTGTTTGCTCATATGTATGAAGATATCGGGATACAGATAAAAATAGATATAAAATAGGTGTTTAGCAATAATAATCTCCTATATATTTGCCTTAATCTGTGCTCGTAACGCTGGGCGGAGTCACAGAGCTGGGCGGAGTCAACTGCATCTGCTGCAGGGAGCTACCCCATACCCAGCGCCAGCAGCAGTCAGGTGCAAGACCCTACCTTACAGTCAGTGGCGTAACTACTGCCCCCGCAGTCCTCGCGGTGGCGCGGGGGCGCCACTGATTTAGAACAGATTGACATGCGGACGAGCGTCCGCATGTCAATCTGCGATCACCTCTCTGGCTCTCCCTCCCTGCGGTGCCTGCTCCCCCGCCCCCCCCCCCCCTATGTGTTGGAGGGACACGAGCGCATCGCGCGTCTCTCCTGTGTCCCTCCTGGCTCTCCCCCGGCCGGTCTAAGAAAGCAAGTGCCGTTCGTGAGCTCTGATTGGATGACGAACGGCACATCCTTTATTAGACCAGCCGGGGGAGAGCCAGGAGGGACACAGGAGAGACGCGCGATGCGCTCGTGTCCCTCCAACACATAGGGGGGGGGGGCACTGGGGCATATACCCGGCACTGGGGACATATACCTGGCACTGGGGGGGCAGATCTGGCACTGGGGACATATACCCGGCACTGAGGGCATGTACCTGGCACTGGGGGCATATACCTGGCACTGGGGGGGCATGTACCTGGCACTGGGGGCATATACCTGGCACTGGGGGGGGCATATACCCGGCACAGGAGGCATATACCTGGCACTGGGGGGGAATATCTGGCACTGGGGGCATGTACCCGGCACTGGGGGCATATACCCGGCACTGGGGGGGCATATACCCGGCACTGGGGGGGCATATACCTGGCACTGGGGGGGCATATACCTGGCACTGGGGGGGCATATACCTGGCACTGGGGGGGCATATACCTGGCACTGGGGGGAAGCAGGCACTGGGGGGGAATATCTGGCACTGGGGGCATATACCTGGCACTGGGGGCATATACCTGGCACTGGGGGCATATACCTGGCACTGGGGGCATATAACTGGCACTGGGGGCATATAACTGGCACTGGGGGGGCATGTACCTGGCACTGGGGGGGCATGTACCTGGCACTGGGGGGGCATGTACCTGGCACTGGGGGGGCATGTACCTGGCACTGGGGGCATATACCTGGCACTGGGGGCATATACCTGGCACTGGGGGCATATACCTGGCACTGGGGGGGCATATACCTGGCACTGGGGGGGCATATACCTGGCACTGGGGGGGCATATACCTGGCACTGGGGGGGCATATACCTGGCACTGGGGGGGCATATACCTGGCACTGGGGGGGCATATACCTGCACTGGGGGGGCATATACCTGGCACTGGGGGAATATACCTGGCACTGGGGGAATATACCTGGCACTGGGGGAATATACCTGGCACTGGGGGAATATACCTGGCACTGGGGGAATATACCTGGCACTGGAGGGGCATATACCCGGCACTGGGGGCATATACCTGGCACTGGGGGGGGGAAGCAGGCACTGTGGGGGAATATCTGGCACTGGGTGCATATACCTGGCACTGTGGGGGAATATCTGGCACTGGGTGCATATACCTGGCACTGTGGGGGAATATCTGGCACTGGGAGCACGGCCGTAGCAACAAGCACTACCCCCTAGCAACGAGCATGACACCCAGTGCATGAAACCCCTGGCAACGAGCATGACATCCTGGCACCGTGCATGGAACCAAGAGCATGAAACCCCTGGCAACGAGCAGGTAATTTAAAAGTAATTGGAAGCCTTACTGTAGAACTTAATGTGTAATGGGCATTACGGTGTGTGGCATAATGTATCACGGACATTGCAGTGTGTGTCATAATGTATCTGGCATTACGGTGTGTTGTAGACTATGTCACGGGCATTGTGGTATGTGGTATAATGTCTCGGGATCATTGTGGTGTGTGTCATACTGTGTCACAGACATTGTATGTGCTATAATGTATCAGGGGCATTGCAGTGTGTAGCATAATGTATACCGGGCATTGCGATTCCTGTCATAATGTGTCACAGGCATTACGGTGTGTGGCATAATGTGTCGGGGGCATTACGGTGTGTGGCATAATGTGTCGCGGGCATTACGGTGTGTGGCATAATGTGTAGGGGGCATTACGGTGTGTGCATATTGTGTCATGTGCATTATTGTCAGTGATCGCAAAAACGCGCTATGGCGCGTATTTTACCAGGAAACAGCCGCCCGGGACTCACATTTAGAAGATGAGCGGGGGTCCCACAGGACGCGCTCATCTGAATATGTGTTTGCATGTGTTAAGCCTGTCAGCGGAATGCAGGAGGTGACTGGCTGTTTCCTCGGCCAATCACCTCCTGTAGTCTCCATCCAATCACAGCCTGCAGCATCTCCCGCTTTGAATCCTGCTCCCCGCCAGCACATGAATCTGTGCTGCAGGGCTGACAGACTGGCCCCGCTCATCCGGCTCCACTGCCGCCCTGCCGCCAGCACCCTCCTCTGCGACTGGGAGTACAGCTCCGGATCTGCCCGCCGCCACCCCCCTACCCGGGACCCGCTCAACGCCCCACCGAGACCCGACAACTACCTTCCAGCAGGAGCCGGCCGGGCTGCGCAGCTCCCGCTGTAGGTAAGCAGTAGACAGTGCTGCATCGCCCCACTTCACCTGGAGTAGCTGGTGCAGATGCGGGATGTCCGGGGGCTGCAAGCTCCGTGTGTGCAATGTGAGGCCGCTCAGAGTGTCAGGGCCTCACTGACACCATTTTTCTGACAGCACAGTGCAGTGAGTGCACTGGCACAAGTAGCCAGCCGGCGCCGCAGCATGAAGGAGCTATCTGTGAAATCGCAAGCAGAGGCTGGCAAGAAGGAGCTCCTCCGATCGCTTCCCCTGACGGGCTGGCCACTGCTAAATATACCAGTAATCAGTACAACTGTGCAGTGACACTGACTTTCCCATTGCACCTGGGGCTCCACTACTTTGACACAGTTGGAACTGATTATCGGTATATTTCGCAGTGGCCAGCCCGTCAGGGGAAGCGATTGGACGAGCTCCTTCTTGCCAGAGAACAGCCTCTGCTTGCGATTTCACATAGAGCTCCTCCAGGCTGCGGCTACTACAGGCGCAGGCTGGCTACTTGTGCCAGTGCACTCACTGCACTGTGCTGTCAGAAAAAATGGTGAGTGTCAGTGAGTTGCTGCTGGGGGCGGAGCCACTTGTGTCAAACTGCTGTCAAACGGCAACTGGAGGTGATAAGTGAGTGGTTACTGCAATGTGCCTCAGTGCTCTACCAGGCGCATTGTGTATAATAACGTGTTCTACCTGGCGCAATGTGTATAATAACGTGTTCTACCTGGCGCAATGTGTATGATAACGTGCTCTACCTGGCGCAATGTGTATGATAACGTGTTCTACCTGGCGCAATGTGTATAATAACGTGTTCTACCTGGCGCAATGTGTATGATAACGTGCTCTACCTGGCGCAATGTGTATGATAACGTGTTCTACCTGGCGCAATGTGTATGATAACGTGTTCTACCTGGCGCAATGTGTATGATAACGTGTTCTACCTGGCGCAATGTGTATGATAACGTGCTCTACCTGGTGCAATGTGTATAATAACGTGCTCTACCAGGCGCAATGTGTATGATAACGTGCTCTACCTAGTGCAATGTGTATAATAACGTGCTCTACCAGGCGCAATGTGTATAATAACGTGCTCTACCAGGCGCAATGTGTATGATAACGTGCTCTACCTGGCGCAATGTGTATGATAACGTGTTCTACCTGGCGCAATGTGTATGATAACGTGTTCTACCTGGCGCAATGTGTATGATAACGTGCTCTACCTGGTGCAATGTGTATAATAACGTGCTCTACCTAGTGCAATGTGTATTATAACGTGCTCTACCTGGCGCATTGTGTATAATAACGTGTTCTACCTGGCGCAATGTGTATGATAACGTGCTCTACCTGGCGCAATGTGTATGATAACGTGTTCTACCTGGCGCAATGTGTATGATAACGTGTTCTACCTGGCGCAATGTGTATGATAACGTGTTCTACCTGGCGCAATGTGTATGATAACGTGCTCTACCTGGTGCAATGTGTATAATAACGTGCTCTACCAGGCGCAATGTGTATGATAACGTGCTCTACCTGGTGCAATGTGTATAATAACGTGCTCTACCAGGCGCAATGTGTATGATAACGTGCTCTACCAGGCGCAATGTGTATGATAACGTGCTCTACCTAGTGCATTGTGTATAATAACGTGCTCTACCAGGCGCATTGTGTATAATAACGTGTTCTACCTAGTGCAATGTGTATTATAACGTGCTCTACCAGGCGCATTGTGTATAATAACGTGTTCTACCTGGCGCAATGTGTATGATAATGTGCTCTACCAGGCGCATTGTGTATAATAACGTGTTCTACCTGGCGCAATGTGGCTGATAACGTGCTCTACCAGGCGCATTGTGTATAATAACGTGCTCTACCAGGCGCATTGTGTATAATAACGTGTTCTACCTGACGCAATGTGTATAATAACGTGCTCTACCAGGCGCATTGTGTATAATAACGTGTTCTACCTAGTGCAATGTGTATTATAACGTGCTCTACCAGGCGCATTGTGTATAATAACGTGTTCTACCTGGCGCAATGTGTATGATAATGTGCTCTACCAGGCGCATTGTGTATAATAACGTGTTCTACCTGGCGCAATGTGGCTGATAACGTGCTCTACCAGGCGCATTGTGTATAATAACGTGCTCTACCAGGCGCATTGTGTATAATAACGTGTTCTACCTGACGCAATGTGTATAATAACGTGCTCTACCAGGCGCATTGTGTATAATAACGTGTTCTACCTAGTGCAATGTGTATTATAACGTGCTCTACCAGGCGCATTGTGTATAATAACGTGTTCTACCTGGCGCAATGTGTATGATAATGTGCTCTACCAGGCGCATTGTGTATAATAACGTGTTCTACCTGGCGCAATGTGGCTGATAACGTGCTCTACCAGGCGCATTGTGTATAATAACGTGCTCTACCAGGCGCATTGTGTATAATAACGTGTTCTACCTGACGCAATGTGTATGATAACTTGCTCTACCTAGCGGCAAAGTGTATGATAACATAATCTACCTGATGCAATGTGTATAACTTGCTCTACCTAGCGGCAATGTGTATGATAACATGCTCTACCAGGCGCAATGTGTATGATAACGTGCTCTACCTAGCGGCAATGTGTATGATAACGTGCTCTACCTGGTGCAAAGTGTATGACGTGCTGTACCTGGTGCAAAGTGTATGACGTGCTGTACCTGGTGCAAAGTGTATGACGTGCTGTACCTGGTGCAAAGTGTATGACGTGCTGTACCTGGAGCAAAGTGTATGACGTGATCTACCTGGATCAGTGTGCATAGGAGGTTCTACCTGGTGCAATGTGTATAAGCGCCACTACTGTGTGGTGTAATGTGAATTGACACTATTATGTGGTCACGCCCCTTCCCTATGAAGCCACGCCCCTAAAATTTTGCGGCGCGCCGTAGGCGCGCGCACTACCTGTTCTTTGTGGTCTAAGTGGTCTAACACCAATTCACTTTCTGCCTAAGGGCACCAAAATGTCTAGTTACAGCTCTGGTGCAGGGTGTCCTGCATGCTACAGAGCCCAGCAGCATTGTCACCCCATCCCCCCCATCTTGCAACACTTTTGTAGTGTCCAAACAAGATTAAAATTAATAAGAACCTTCATTCCGATGGGACCCAGAAAACGACCGGTAGGACCCCAATTTTTAAAAGTGAAGGGTCCCTGGGACCCACTTTTTTTTTGGCTCAGCGCGATCACTGATTGTGTGTGGAATAATGTCTAAGGACCATTGCAGTATGTGGAATAATGTATACTGGGCATTACTATAAGGAGGAAAAATGACAAATAATGTAAGCGGCATGAATCAGGATTATTTTCCTTTCCTGTGGTGGCCAACGTCTGGGCGTGCAGGTTGCAAAACTGGGGTATAAGGTAGTCTTTTCCTGCAATGCCACGCCCTCCACGCCCATTTCGACAAAGCCACACACCCTTTTTGCCAGCGCGCGCCTGCGGCGCGCGCATTTTTCTACCTTTGCTAGTGCAATTACGGGGTGTATGGGGGGGGGGGCGCCGAAGGATTTTTTGGCTTGGGGGAGAAAAATTTCTAGTTACGCCACTGCTTACAGTATAGGAGGTGAGGATGGCCACTAGCTGCCGGCTGCTGTGCCTGTCCTCCCCCCCCCAATCACCTGTGACAGAGGGCTGTGTGCTGTGCAGTGCGGCTCCCGAAAAGGGGCGGAGCTACACAGGACCAGACAGCTGCACAGTGGTGGAATCAGCATTGCAGTGACGGCCAGCCAGACTTGGTAAGTGGAGGGTGAGAGAGAAATGTGTGTGCGTGTGTGTATATAGTGTGTGTGTATATAGTGGGGGTGTGTGTGTGTGTGTATATAGTGTGGGGGGGGTGTATATAGTGTGTGTGTGTATATATGGTGGGGTGTGTGTGTTTGTATATATGTGTGAATTGTGTGTGTGTGAGGTACGTCTGTGTGTGCGCACTTTATGGACGCCACTGCTGGGGGGGCCATTACATGCAAGGACGCTACTACTATAGGGGGGCCATTACGTATAAGGACGCTACTACTATAGGGGGGCATTACGTATCAGGACGCTACTACTATAGGGGGGGCATTACGTATAAGGACGCTACTACTATAGGGGGGGCATTACGTATAAGGACGCTACTACTATAGGGGGGCATTACGTATAAGGACGCTACTACTATAGGGGGGCATTACGCATTACGTATAAGGACGCTACTACTATAGGGGGGGCATTACGTATAAGGACGCTACTACTATAGGGGGGGCATTACGTATAAGGACGCTACTACTATAGGGGGGCATTACGTATAAGGACGCTACTACTATAGGGGGGCATTACGTATAAGGACGCTACTACTATAGGGGGGGCATTACGTATAAGGACGCTACTACTATAGGGGGGGCATTACGTATAAGGACGCTACTACTATAGGGGGGGCATTACGTATAAGGACGCTACTACTATAGGGGGGGCATTACGTATAAGGACGCTACTACTATAGGGGGGGCATTACGTATAAGGACGCTACTACTATAGGGGGGGCATTACGTATAAGGACGCTACTACTATAGGGGGGGCATTACGTATAAGGACGCTACTACTATAGGGGGGGCATTACGTATAAGGACGCTACTACTATAGGGGGGCATTACGTATAAGGACGCTACTACTATAGGGGGGGCATTACGTATAAGGACGCTACTACTATAGGGGGGGCATTACGTATAAGGACGCTACTACTATAGGGGGGGCATTACGTATAAGGACGCTACTACTATAGGGGGGCATTACGTATAAGGACGCTACTACTATAGGGGGGGCATTACGTATAAGGACGCTACTACTATAGGGGGGGCATTACGTATAAGGACGCTACTACTATAGGGGGGGCATTACGTATAAGGACGCTACTACTATAGGGGGCGCATTACGTATAAGGCCGCTACTACTATGGGGGGGCATTACGTATAAGGACGCTACTACTATAGGGGGGCATTACGTATAAGGAGGCTACTAATACTGGGGGGCATTACGTATAAGGACGCTACTACTATGGGGGGGCATTACGTATAAAGATGCTACTACTATGGGGGGCATTACGTATAAGGACGCTACTACTATAGGGGGGCATTACGTATAAGGAGGCTACTAATACTGGGGGGCATTACGTATAAGGACGCTACTACTATGGGGGGGCATTACGTATAAGTACGCTACTACTATAGGGGGGCATTACATATAAGGACGCTACTACTGGGAGGGCATTACATGTAAGGATGCTACTACTACTGGAGGGGCATTATGTATAAGGATGCTACTACTACAGGGGTGGCATTACGTATAAGGACGCTACTATTACTGTAGGGAGGCATTACATATAACTGCTACTTCTACTGGGGGGCATTACGTATAAGGACGCTACTACTACGGGTGGGGCATTCCTGCTCTCTAACTGCCTGTCTGTGTACTGGCCTTCACCCCTCTTACACCATCACCAACCCTCACTAACTACCACAGAGACTATGTGCACTGATATCTGCCCCTCCACCACCTGCAGCGCCCCTGGACCCCTCCCCATCCCCCGCAAACCCCCGCACCTGCCCCTCCACCACCCGTGGCACCCCCACCCACTGCGCCTTCGGACCCCCTACCCCACCCGCAGTGTCTTCCAAACCCCTCCCCCATCTGCAGCAGCCCCTCCCCCATCCGCTGCACCCCTGGACCCATCCCCTGCACCCCCACCCCTCCAGCAACCGCAACACCTCAACACACACGGACCCTCCCTCCTCCGGACCCCGAAACCCATTCACTGCACCCCCCCCTCTCCCACCCGCAACGCCTCCACACCTCCTACCCACCCGCCACACCCTTTCCCACCTGCAGTACCTCTGGAACCCCTCCCCCATCCAGCCCAGCATCTGCCCCTCCCCCACCTGCCCCTCCCCCACACACAACGCCCCCCTGGCCCCCTTCCCCGGTACCCACCCGCGGCGCCTCCAGACCCCCTATGCCACCCGCACCTCCACCACCTACATCACCTCCGGACCCCCTTCCCCATCCGCCACACCCCGCATCTGGCTCTCCCCCGCCCGCTGCACCTTTGGATCCCCTACCCCACCCACGCAGCAGGCCCTTCCCAATCCGCATCGCCTACACCATTCACAACAGCACCGCACCCGCCACTCCCCCACCCACGTTACCCCCGCATCCACCCCTCCCCCACCCACCGCGCCCCCTGGACACCTCCCCCATCCACTGCACACCCGCACCCACCCCTTCCCCATCTGCAGCGCCTTCGGAACCCCTCCTCCATCCGCAACAGCCCTGCAGCTGCCATCCCCCACCTGCGACACCCCTGCTCCTACCCCACCCACAGCGCCTTCATACCCCCTCCCCCATCCGCGGTCCCCACTCCCCAAACCCCTTCCTGTTGCAAGGGACTACGCCCCCTTCACCATCGGAAGGCCTTTCATTGTGCAATATTCAAACACTAACAAAACTAGGAATGCAGGGAATACTCCATATATTGAACCCCAGAAAGGCGTGCAGGGGTTAAAGGGGCGTAGCCCCTTCCGACGGTGTGAAGAGCGCCCGTAGGGCGCGATGAAGCACCTAGTAAATGGTAATATTTATGCAGCTGTGACTATTGGTAGTGTACACGGGGTACCACAGCTGAAATATGTGGTGTAGTTTTGTTTAGTTGGATAACGTGTGCTTATACTTAATATTATTAGCGTTATAATGTCATTATCTCTACATCATGTAAGTAAATCATGCAGTCGGTGCTATTTCATATCTGTGAAAGCGATGGGCGATGCTTTTCTTAACACACTGGAGTGCGGGTAAAATACTTTGTCTCCGGCACATATTTTTGGGCACTTTTTCAGCGGTTTAAGAAAAATGTCTTTATATTAGTAAAGGGACCATTTGCCGGGTCACTCCCCCCCCCCCCCCCCTCTCCATCCCTAAACATCTACTGCTTAATACTGACCCCAGTCCCGCTGCCCTTAGAGTGGTTCTCCGCTCTGTAAGGTCTGTCACGTCGCTGCAGTGGGAGCAATTGGCTCCTAAGACACATCCCCCGCCTCCCACTGCGCATGTCTGAGACTGGGCGGACCCTTAGTAGTAGATTATTATATAAATGCAGAGGACCTGTTTTAAATACTTAGAACAGCTGCAGAATTTCAAATGCTGTACGGGTCAGCTGGGCTTCCCGTGATATATGGTGTGTGTATGTATGTATGTATGTATGTGTGTGTATATGTATATATATATATATATATATATATAGTACATCTGCTGTATTCATTTTTCTCATTGACCGTGTGCTGCGGACTTTCTGTGTATATGTATATATATATATATATATATATATATATATATATATATATAATATGCGCTCCGGACCAGCTGAAGTTGTATCTATATGGGCTAACTGTTTGAGATAATGAGTATATAGATTACATGGTTTGACCTGCGTAAGGCGGCTAAACAAATAACCCTGTGTATGGCATGTTGTGAATAGGTTATTTGTACCGGTAACCCCGCCCATGGCTTGGATTTCCATGTAAGGGACCTGCAATTATGACCTGTATATTACTATCTGGGTTATAAAGTGATCAGTATATAAAGATCTAAGTAACATCAAGTGTTCCTGCAATTCAGCACTATTCATACAAGGTCCTGCTACATGCTAAATTATTTGCAGGTGGATGAGCGTCGATAGCTGCTCAGAATCGGGCACGGGCGTCTTTTAAAAATATAGATTTTATGTATTTGTAATTGTGTTTAATTTTAGGTAAAATGATATTGCTTTATAATTTGCTGTGGCGCGTTTCACAGTGACCTGGCGATAATAATCTTAGTAGCTTTTCCCCGCTGGGTAGACAAAGCCATTTACCCATGAAGAGCTGCAGTGTGACTGGGCATCCGTCATCTGTCACATCTCCTAGCCGCTGGTGTAATGGGCTGGGGTGGTTTCTTAGCGCAGAATAGGCCCCTTCCTACCAACTGAGCGTCAATTTAATGTTGTTGACCATGGTCCAGATTAAGATGCTGTCTCAATGGCTCCATCGCAACCGCAACGCATCATGATTTAGGCGTACGAGATCACAGTCGCACGCTGAGACACATCCCGGAAACGGTCACGACACGTCTGCCAGTACGGACGGGCAATGTGATATCACATCCATTGTCTGTATCTGTTTTCGTTTCGTAGGGGTAGAATTGTTCCACCCGTTTATATTACTGCTAGAAGCAAAAGCCGTCTCTCTGCCTCTGATGTGTTTGAATAAATGAAGCCTCTAATTTCACGCTGCGCTCTCTGCGCACTGATGGGACTTTCCCTCATTTGTATTTTAATGTTGGTAACTCAGTGTTATCGATCTGGCCGCAGCGCCGCTCCTGTAGGGAGACGGTTAGTTTTGTTGATTCAGTTGTTTTTCTTCCGAGACAAAAAAAATTGATTTTATAATTAAAAAAAAAAAAAAAAATGATCTGCAAGCGCCGCTCTCTGCGCGGTCTGATCTGCAGATGGTATCAGATAATTAAAGCGCATCTGTTACCCACGCACTGTGCAACAGCAGAAGCCGCCATTTTATGGACTGAACCAATATTAATAAGTGAAGAACATTAATTCCCCAGGAACTAATCCATCACCTGAATCTGTAATTGGTTACATTTTCCATCCCGCTCAACATTCCGATATGATTAATAAGGCAATGTCCCGATTACCCAGCGCACCCCATTCATTCATCCGTCATCCATGCTCCTTTGTCCCATGAAAAAATATTTATTTTCACACCTAATTAAAGGTTTTCTTCAAAGAGGAATATAGTTTTGAATATTGTTTGCAATTAAGTTTACAGGTTAAAGTTCTACTCTTCCACACTTTTACTTTTTATGGCGCTTGAGTAGAGAAATGTTTACATTTCAGGAGGCCATGACATGGAGAAACTTGATGTCCTACTCTTATAACCACTGGGGGACCACACCGGTGTATGGGGAGCATCCCGGTGTCGGGAAAGAAATGCCAAAATAAAGATGGTCACTTGTTGCCGTTACCATTGTTCTTGCCTTCCAAAGGAATAATCAAATGCAAACCACGTGGAGAAATGCGTCGCACAACATCGTGGATCTACCAGAACTCTTCGCTGTTGGAAGCCAGCACTCGGGACTGCAGGGTGCCACGTTCTTTCTTGGCCATTCCTTGATGACATGACAAAGACTCATTCCTCTGGCCCGATCACGCTCCTGCACTGCTTGGGTTTCCATTGCCTGTGCGGCTTGTACCTCTAACATGGTACCACTGTAATCCTTCACTGAAACTATGATCAGGCGTATCAGAACGAAGGTGTGTAGCATAAAAGGCCAATTTTGTTCCATTATTAGATCTACTTACGGATGTGTCCTCATACTCTGTGGCTTCAGTGTCGCCCCTCTTGTTGCGCCGGATCCCGGGTGACTAGGCCACACCGTGCCCCTCTCTCTATACAAATGTGTGTCTTTTTTACATAAATAAAACCAGAAGAGCTCTTCAAAACTACTTTGGTAGATTGTGGGTCATTCCGAGTTGTTCGCTCGCTAGCAGTTTTTAGCAGCCGTGCAAACGCTATGCCGCCGCCCACTGGGAGTGTATTTTAGCTTAGCAGAAGTGCGAACGAAAGGATCGCAGAGCGGCTACAAATTTTTTTGTGCAGTTTGAGTAGCCCAAAAACCTACTCAGCGCTTGCGATCACTTCAGACTATTCAGTTCCTGTTTTGACGTCACAAACACGCCCTGCGTTTGTCCAGCCATGCCTGCGTTTTTTCGTACACTCCCAGAAACGGTCAGTTGACACCCAGAAACGCCCACTACATGTCAATCACTCTGCGGTAGCCAGTGCAACTGAAATGCCTCGCTAGACCCTGTGTGAAACGACATCGTTCGTTGTAATAGTACGTCGCGCGTGCGCATAGCGCCGCGGTGCCGTTTTTTAGCCTCATCGCTGCACAGCGAACGGATGCAGCTAGCAATCAACTCGGAAGGACCCCCATTGAGCGGATCAATTTCATTTGTGACATTTGTACATCTGTGTGTGACTGAGGCTGAATCGGTATAGAAAGTGCTGCCATGCAGCGGCCACAAGTTTTTCTCACATCTAGTTCCATTTTTGCTTAATTTGTGACTTTTGTACGTGTTTAAAACTAATCCCTGTGCGGTTAAAGTCGCAGCCCTGCGCCTCTGGTGAGCTGTGTTTCGCTGCATCTGCAATGCGACTAAGACGCAAAATTTACCTAAAAAGATGGCACGCCACTCCTCTCGGGGAGGATCAGTCTCACCGGGCATCTTGCGCTGTATGGTGTATTGAGGCTAGGTGTATGAGGATACATCTGTACGGGATGCGGTCTCTATGCCAACGCCAGGATGCTCTCACAGGGACTATTCCCCGCAAGGGGCTCTGTTGCGTTCGCTTGCCCCCGCCAGCATTCTGCGGTTGAGGTCCCGTGGTCGGTGTGCTGACCTCCGAGATCTGCACCACCGGTCTCACAGCCTCAACCCATATGTACATGGTAGAAATACAATTACCCAATCCCCTGCATTTTTCCAACACCCCAAATTCCATTTGCTTAAAATATCTGCTCCTTAAAGTGTTTCCGGATCTGCGCAGCTGTTCCTGGTCATCAAGGAGCCCTCTGTACGAGTCGACTTTTAGATGACCAACGATTTGTCCAATAAAACAATGTAATAACCTACTAACGTCCTGGCTTTCCTGCCTAGGACTACCTTAACACTTGCATTAAGAGTGGCTGAGCCAGGATCCCCTGTGTGTTTACGTCCTGGGCTAGTACAGCAGTAAGAGTGGCTGAGCCAGGATCTCCTGTGTGTTTACGTCCTGGGCTAGTACAGCAGTAAGAGTGGCTGAGCCAGGATCCCCTGTGTGTTTACGTCCTGGGCTAGTACAGCAGTAAGAATGGATGAGCCAGGATCCCCTGTGTGTTTACGTCCTGGGCTAGTACAGCAGTAAGAATGGCTGAGCCAGGATCTCCTGTGTGTTTACGTCCTGGGCTAGTACAGCAGTAAGAGTGGCTGAGCCAGGATCCCCTGTGTGTTTACGTCCTGGGCTAGTACAGCAGTAAGAATGGATGAGCCAGGATCCCCTGTGTGTTTACGTCCTGGGCTAGTACAGCAGTAAGTGGCTGAGCCAGGATCCCCTGTGTGTTTACGTCCTGGGCTAGTACAGCGGTAAGAGCGGCTGAGCCAGGATCCCCTGTGTGTTTACGTCCTGGGCTAGTACAGCGGTAAGAATGGCTGAGCCAGGATCCCCTGTGTGTGTGTCCTGGGCTAGTACAGCAGTAAGAATGGCTGAGCCAGGATCTCCTGTGTGTTTACGTCCTGGGCTAGTACAGCAGTAAGTGGCTGAGCCAGGATCCCCAATGTGTTTACGTCCTGGGCTAGTACAGCGGTAAGAATGGCTGAGCCAGTATCCCCTGTGTGTTTACGTCCTGGGCTAGTAGAGCAGTAAGAATGGCTGAGCCAGGATCCCCTGTGTGCGTGTGTCCTGGGCTAGTACAGCAGTAAGAATGGCTGAGCCAGGATCCCCTGTGTGTTTACGTCCTGGGCTAGTACAGCAGTAAGAATGGCTGAGCCAGGATCCCCAGTGTGTTTACGTCCTGGGCTAGTACAGCAGTAAGAATGGCTGAGCCAGGATCCCCTGTGTGTTTACGTCCTGGGCTAGTACAGCAGTAAGAATGGCTGAGCCAGGATCCCCAGTGTGTTTACGTCCTGGGCTAGTACAGCAGTAAGAATGGCTGAGCCAGGATCCCCTGTGTGTTTACGTCCTGGGCTAGTAGAGCAGTTGTGGAGAAGACCCAATGAACAATCCAAAACCGTTGAGTTAAATTGATTTGCTAGGCTACACAGCGCAGCAGCAGTATGTCCCAGCGACGCTCTCACCTCCATGCTAAAATCTTCCTGCACGTTTTCTGGCAGTCTGATCTAGATTCGGGAAAAGACCTTAATGCAACATCGTGGCACGCAGATCCAGAACGGTTTAGCTGCGATTAAAATAAATGTAAAAATAAAAAGCAAAACAAATATAAGTGCCCAACGCCACCTCACTGTACTGAGAGTTTCCTCCCCCAGCCTGGGGCTCATAAAGCACATTTACTTGTTATACGAGCACAAACCAGGCCTTGGCCACCGTGCCATGTGTTAGCAATTAGCCAGATAGTTATACTAAACAAGACGACTCGCGCTTCGGAGTTTATAACACAGGCTCAGAGTATGGAATATCCTGATTTTTTTTTCTTTCTTTTAATTTAATGGGAAAGTCATGATTTTCTGTAAGGGCAGTAATCCTCTGGCGCACGCTGGAATGTGCACAAACCTGGGACTCCTGCCCAGCCCGCTTCGCTGTTCTTCGTAATCCACTCTGTCTTCATGGAAATGAATATTTATGGCAAGGAAAAGGCCTTTTTTTTTGTAATTAGCTGAAGACTTATCTTGGCTTAGGGTAATGAGCTTCGAGGCAGGCCCTGTTACAGTGATAGATCGCGCTCCCAAGCTGCCGTGACTTCTGCTGCTGCGAGCTCCTGGCGCGCTTTATTCTCTGTACGGTGATTTATTAACAGGACGAATACGCAATAAAGGGAACAGAATCTAAGTTTACAAATTATTTTGTGAAAATATATCCGGTCTTATTAGTGGTGAAATTAAACAGGCAACACACGCTCCTTAAGGCCAACGTTGTGGACTTATTTCAACCCTTCATCGGGGCACGATATGTATGTATGTACCGATGCCTCCTTCCTCATCTGGTCTCCGTACATAGGTGGTCATTCCGACCCGATCGCACGTTGCAGTTTTTCGCAGCCGTGTGATCGGGTCCGCAATGCGCAGGCGCGTCACTGCCTGGCGACGAGGACCGCCAGGCAGCGATTGTTCTCACGAAGATTTCGATTGCAGCAGCGATCGCAAGGTGACTGACAGCAGGAAGGCGTTTGTGGGTGGCAGCTGACCGTTTCCTGGGAGTGGAGTGGAGAAACGCAGGCTTTACAGAGCGGGTGTCTGACGTCAATTCCGGTCCCGGACAGGCTGAAGTGATCGCAGCGGCTGAGTAAGTTCAGAGCTACTCAGAAACTGCACAAACTGTTTTTGTACTGCTCCCCTGTACACGCGTTCGCACACTTGCACAGCTAAAATACACTGCCCTATAGGCGGCGACTATCTGATCTCACGGGCTGCAAAAAGATGCAGAGTGTGATCAACTCGGAATGACCCCCTTAATGAGTGGCAGCGCTCAGGGTGCCTGAGAGCCGCCAGCTCCCGTGCAACTCAGCCAGAGCCGAGCATCTTTCCCGCCCCCCCCCCCCCCCAGTAATGCGTCTTATTCATATCACTATGCAAATAAGACGCACAGGCAGACTACGCTGATTAAAATTATATGCGGCATGACTATAGTCTGTGTGTGACTGCC
This sequence comes from Pseudophryne corroboree, assembly GCF_028390025.1. Classification (NCBI taxonomy): domain Eukaryota; kingdom Metazoa; phylum Chordata; class Amphibia; order Anura; family Myobatrachidae; genus Pseudophryne; species Pseudophryne corroboree. Next base: position 21,321,962 of record NC_086452.1, read on the forward strand.
GCTGTATGCAAATCTCTCATGACTAAGTGCAACTAGATGGGCTGCTTAATGTGACGCAACAACAATGAGGGAGGACACATGTGTGTGTGTGTGTGTGTGTGTGTGTGTGTATATACAAACATACATAGGGATCAGTATGATTTACCGATGGATGGAACGCCGGCAGTTAGAATCCCAACAGCCCGTTTGCACATTTGTGGGTAACCTGAAAACGTGCCTGGTGCAGAGTCCGCCTGCCGGCACGTTCCTGACACCCCTCTGTGCAGGGTGATTTATGTCAGAATGACCCATGGCAGGCGTGTCCTAAATACATGTTTGTCTTTTGTTTTTCGTGTTTTTTATATCTTGTGTTTTGTGTGGTTTTCTGTGTGTTCCTGCACTTACACAGGATGGTGCAAAACGTGACCCATTAAATCTGTATAATGGGATCCACTCTCAACCACTTCAGAGGTGGGGAAATGAAGCCGCTTTGGGAGGATAGGAAGGATGTGCGCCCCTCCGCACAGCAGGGAACATGTGCTTACACGCGTCCTCTAACTAATCCCATCCACAGGATCAGCGTTTGGGTGTAAAAGATGATGCAGAAGTGCTGACCTGAATAGATGAAGGGCGGTATCCTATTATAGGCGGTAATTTACTGCACGTTAAAAATTGTCTTTTTAGCCCAATAGTAATATCAGGTTATCCAATCACAGCCCGTTTTTACCGTGCGCTAAGTGCCTCGTTAACGGCCAATAACACATGGGATCTGGGATAAGTTCCCAAACCCATGTATCATCGTCCGTAAAACAGGTCTCCGGGGGCTTCTTATCTGGGATTCTGCGCCCACGAAGCATACTCACCGATAAGAGCCGGCTTACAGGGCTGATTGGATAGCCCAGGGGGATCCATTAGCTGTGGTAATTTACAGCCGCTAATAGGATACCGCCCAAAGGTCTATGGGGGACATTTACCAAGAATGACATATTCAGTATGATTTAGGGTCGCAATGCGGTAAGATCCCACCTATCGGATGGATTTATCACCCGCCGCAGGCAGGGACAGGGGGCTCCGAAAGGAGCACATCCCCGTGATGTGCCGACTGCGATGTCTGGACTTCTGCGCATGTGCGTTTAGCTTGCCACCCTTCACAGGTGCTCTTTCCGGCAAAGGGGTTCCTGGGGAACCCTGCCGGAACTACATACCGCAAACTGTAACCCATAGGCTACAATGTGCTACTGCAATCATTCCCGATATTGATACATCGCAACCCCCGTAGAAACCTATGGGGGGATCGCAGCAGGTATCGGATACTTGCTGCGATCCCTCCTTTGTACATTGCAGAGATACATAGCATTGTGGCTAGCGCCGGAAAACAGTTTTTTTTTTGGAGAGGGGACACATAGCTACAAGTACTCTTAATAAATGGGCCCTGATGTCCTTTATTAAAACTTAAGAAAAAAAAGGGCGGTAGTGACCTGCGCTCACCTTACGTAATGGTGCAGATCTATGTACATATGAATGTATTTACATGACGGTGGTTATGAAGAGAAATGCTGAAATTGGAAGGGGGGGGGGGGGGGGGGCTGTGTGTCATTGTCGCTCTGTATGGCGGTTTCTGGATGTGTAATGGGGAATAATTTGCCCCCTGCTGTGGCGTAGTCGGCCTGCAGCCTCATGTTCTTTCTGATCACGGAACCCCTCGGTGCTGCATTTCCCATTAGGTGTGCATTGCACCTACATCTTCTGTTATTTTCAGGCTGCAAACTCCAGTCAGGGACGTTTTCCTAAATGTCACTTGTTTCTTCTGAACAGGATACAGCATTTTATCTGTGTATGCGTCAGACGTCCGGCGTACTCGCTGTATCTGTTACATAGTAATATACTAGATCCATAGAGGTACGCAGCCTGTAGGCTCGGGGTTGTACGTATGGTTCCAGAGCCTGGCTTTGGGGTTCCCTGATTTACAGAGGTGCAGTATATTGTATTGGGGCCCGAGAACAATACCACACTCTTGGGGACCCAGCTTAGATAAAGTGTGAGCACCATTGTCCTAATAATCCCTGCAGTATGTATGCTTTGAGTTATGTAACGCTGGCGCGGCGTCTCTTCCCACGCGTGTTCTGTACTGAAATAAATGTATAAGTCTGCCATAGGTGTCATTTTATTCAGTTGTCATGGTACTCAGTCATTACAGGAACTTAAAGTTAGTTTAGTTAAAGTTCTGGCAACACAATCGTCCGTGTACAATCCTAGTCCGTGGATAGAGCCGGGGCGACAGCCGTCCGTTCATCCTGCGTATTGTGCGGTTGGGGAAGGTCTCGGAGCAGGAAATGTCGCTGCAGAATGAGGGGAACGTTTTGCAGAACAAAAAAACAAAAAAATCAGTAATCTATATCTGCGCACGCAGCCAAATTCTACTGGCCCGGCCCTCTGGCACAGGCGTGGGAATGCGATCCTGTTGGTGCATCTGTATCCGGATGGAAGATAGACAGTAAGTAGTCAGTAAGTCGACACCAGATGGTCGACACAAGTTTTGCATGATTGTTAGGGTTAGGCGCCAGGGGGAGTTAAGATTTGGGTTATAATAAAAAATGTGTTAACCTTTTTTTTGTCGACCATTTACACATTGACCTAAGTGAATGTCGACTAACTGCCGACCTTTTGAACCTATCGATCTATGGACGGTTGATCATCTGGCGTCGACCTATTGACTATAAACTGTCAATCTTTTAATCCACACCCGGTGCATACGTGCCTACTCTTGTGGCATTCTCAGTAGACTCCAGGAATATCCGGGAGAGCGGAACAAACCTCCCGAATTCGGCGAATTCCCGGTAAGTGGGCGGTCCAGGGTCTTGATGACGAGATACATAGCGTTGTGGCCCAGACATGCTACATGTCAACACTTCGATCGTTTCAACATTCTGATGTCGGCATTCAGACTGTTGACTTTGTATACAACACCCATCTAAATAGTTCCAGAAAGTGTTTATTAGCATAAGACTGTGCCGACATACTGATTGTACGTCGGCAGTGTGCTGCCTGGAGCATTTCATATGTTTTGTTTTATCTGCAGTCTTACGCTAGTTATTCAGTGTCTGTCTGATGCAGAATATCACAGACCGGCATAACATTAGGAAATCTGCAACACTTCAAGGCCAATCTCTGCCGCATTCCATCTCTTCATTCCACTGCAAATTAAAGTCATTTGTTTACAAGGGTCAGGTGGCACTTAGTGTGAAAGTTTCTCTGAGATCCAGCCTAAGAAAGATTGATGAAGACGAGGGCTGCAGGATACCGACGTACCGGGTTAATTACCGGAATTTAGAGCAGGATTTTCTTTTATGCTGAGCTGGGTTAGACAAGAATTGTTAAGTCCATGTAGTGCCGCGGCTGTTAGCGTTACCATGGGAGCATGTCTGCAGTCCGGGTGCTCTGTATACGCGTCTCCTCTGTGCGGTATGTGGGAGCCTCATGTTATTTGTATCATAAATAAAAATATATACAGTATATACATCCATATGTGTGGAAACACCCTTATAATAAGGAAATTAGTAAGGAAATATTAATCTAGTGTCTACACACATGATATGGGAGTGGTTGATGTCAGGTAGGCTATGTCACCAGTATGGCGGCCATCTTGGATGCAACTCTAATTTTTATTTGGGAAGGTAGTCGTGTGACCTATCAAACAGATGCAGAGTTTCATAAGAAAAACAATGTGTTCTTCGTTTTAATGTATCTTTATTCATTCTCGAGTTGTAACATAAAGTTTATAGGATATGAAACTCACAGACTTCAAGTTGGCCGCCATACTGGTGACATACCCAAAAAGTTTTCTCCGACTCCCATATCATATGTGTAGACACTGGATTATTAATTCCTTTTAATTTCCTTTTTATAAGGGGGTTTCCACACGCATGGACCACCCTGTATATGTATGTGTATATAATATATTCATTCATCAATGTTAGCATTACTACTGATGAATGCTAGTAGGTTGGAATATTTATAATACTACCTGTATATCTGTTAATAGTAATACACATTCCCATCTACGTTCCTAGTTGTAAAGTTGTACATGTGCTGTTGCTATATAAATAAATTAATTATAAATACTTAACTTTTAAATATGTTTTTGTCTTGTAGAAACCTAAACCACAAGAGTGGCACCCACCGGGAGGATTTATTCTAGGACTCTGGGCATTAATTCTTCTTATCTTCTTCAAAACATACGGCATTAAACACATGAAGCATGTTTTCTGAGTATTGCAATGCACAGTACTACTACTACTTCTGAGGAATGGCCTGCACAGACACCCCATCCAGTCCGGACTCCAGTCCCTTCCATAAAATCGGGTATGAGTTGTGTGGAACCCAGCAGGACGGCACATAAAAGACATTTTACCTCAGTTTGTGTCCTTATTACGTCTGCATGGCGGAGGCAGACATTTTGTGGCCTGAAACCATGTTCAGCCACTCAGTTGACTAGGAACTAGTGACCTCATGCCTCAGTGATGGCAATAGTTCCTGGTAAACCGATCATATACATTGTAGTTGGGAGAACAAAATGGCTGCCGTCACTGTGTGGAGGTGACCGGTACATAAGACCTCGATCACTGTTTTAGTAGCCCGTATATTTAAAAACAAATTTATTTATTTTTTAAATTCTCTCCCCTCTCTATTTCTAACTAGTTTAATGATTGGGTTCTAGAGGGAGCCCAGCTGAAAGTTGTGTTCTACTTTTCTGTACATCTCCAGCCTGGCGGCGTGCTATACTGAACGCTTTCTCAGCAGAAACAAAAATAGAGATATTGATTTATCATGCTAAGTACAGCATTTCAGATCAATCCTGAACCTGAGGTAATTATGTATCTAGGAACTGGTGAGCAATTAGAATTTAAAGCAAGACTTAGCCGCCCGTGAAAAACCTCATTTGATTTATTTGCTGCTCATCAAACCGGAATGTCCGTCGCGTTCTGCCTTATCAAGCAGTTTTATTGCCCCGGTTTGCTTGTATGTTACTCGGTTATGTCTGGAAATATGAGGTTTTCCAGTGCAAACGGTGCACTTTGTAATGACACCAGGTGAACGCAAATGCTTAATAAGCAGACAGCACAAGGACAGAACCCAGGGGCAGGGAAATGTCGATGTAGGCATCCAGGAGCCATGCCAGGTTCTCTCCTAAGCTGGTACTTGGCGCTGGCTGTAGTATACACAGTGACTGTGGCCTGCCAGGTGTTATTGCTATGTTGGGGCTTCTTACTGATTGTATGGTGGGTGTTGTGGTTTGTTTTTTGTTCTTTTAAATAAATTATAATTCCATTTATTTTTTGGGTGACTTATTATTATTGCGCGCGTGTTGTGCTCCGTCATTTTTTTGTCTTGCTAAATTATGCTACATAAGTCATTTAATAACATCAGCAAAACTATAAAGAACAATAACATGAAAAATAGGATTTTAATACCTACCGGTAAATACGTTTCTCCTAGTCCGTAGAGGATGCTGGGGACTCCAAAAGGACCATGGGGTATAGACGGATCCGCAGGAGACATGGGCACACTAAAAAGACTTTGACTGGGTGTGAACTGGCTCCTCCCTCTATGCCCCTCCTCCAGACCTCAGTTATAGGAACTGTGCCCAGGAGAGACGGACGTTTCGAGGAAAGGATTTTTGTTAAACTAAGGGCGTGAAACATACCAGCCCACACCACAAACATACCGTACAACCGGAGTATCCGGAAACCAGATAACAGTATGAACTAACAGCAGCAACAAGCTAAATACAACTGATACACAAAACTCGTGTAACTGAAAATAACCAGTAACAATACAACTGCAAGGGACAGTCCGCACTGGGACGGGCGCCCAGCATCCTCTACGGACTAGGAGAAAAGGATTTACCGGTAGGTATTAAAATCCTATTTTCTCTTACGTTCTAGAGGATGCTGAGGACTCCAAAAGGACCATGGGGTCTATACCAAAGCTCCAGACTGGGCGGGAGAGTGCTGACGACTCTGCAGCACCGATTGAGCAAACATGAGGTCCTCCTCAGCCAGGGTATCAAACTTGTAGAACTTAGCAAAGGTGTTTGAACCCGACCACGTAGGTGCTCGGCAAAGTTGAAGCGCCGAGACCCTCGGGCAGCCGCCCAAGATGAGCCCACCTTCCTGGTAGAATGGGCCTTTACTGACTTCGGCACCGGTAGCCCAGCCGAAGAATGAGCGTGCTGAATCGTATTACAGATCCAGCGGGCAATAGTCTGCTTGGAAGCAGGATTTCCAATCTTGTTGGAAGCATACAGGACAAACAGAGCCTCTGTCTTCCTAGTAAGAGCCGTCCTGTCGACATACATTTTTAAAGCTCTGACAACATCAAGAGACTTTGGGACTGCCACAGCATCCGTAGCCACAGGTACCACTATAGGTTGGTTTATGTGAAACGAAGAAACCACCTTCGGCAGAAATTGTTAACGAGTCCTCAATTGCGCTCTATCCACATGAAAAATCAAATATGGGCTCTTGTGAGACAAAGCCGCCAATTCTGACACCCATCTGGCGGACGCCAAGGCCTAAAGCATGACCACTTTCCAAGTGAGAAATTTCAACTCAACCTTTCGCAAAGGTTCAAACCAGTGAGACATAAGAAACTGCAACACCACCTCAAAATCCCACGGGGCCACGGGTGGCACAAATGGAGGATGGATATGCAGCACTCCCTTGACGAAGGTCTGAATCTCAGGAAGGACGGCTGATTCTTTTTGAAAGAAAATAGATAAAGCCGAAATCTGCACCTTGATGGAACCCAATTTCAGGCCCGCATCCACGCCTGCCTGCAAAAAATTGAGGAAATGGCCCAAGTGAAACTCCTCCGCAGGAGCTGCTTTGGTTTCACACCACGACACATACTTTCTCCAAATACGGTGATAATGTTTCGCCGTGACCTCCTTCTTAGCTTGAAGGAGAGTGGGGAAGACCTCTCCGGGAATCCCCTTCCGAGCTAAGATTTGGCGTTCAACTTCCACGCCATCAAACGCAGCCGCGGTAAGTCCAAAAACATGCAGGGCCCCTGCAGTAACAGGTCCTCTCTTAGAGGAAGCGGCCAGGGATCTTCCACTAGTAATTCCTGAAGATCCGGATACCAGGCCCTCCGTGGACAATCTGGAGCGACGAGTATAGCCTGAACCCTTGAAAAAGTCACGTGTTGCGTGACGAAACGCGTCAGGACTCCTCCCTCTTTCTCACACAATTGCCGCACGCTCTGGGATATCATCCACAGCTCCATCTTACCGGTCATAGGAGCGAACGGTTAACGGTGCACGAAACCGCAACATCAGCCGACAGTGGCCGGGCGCTTACTTCTCTCCCTCTCACTACTCACGGACAGCACAAGTCCAGAGAGCATTAGAGAAGCATTACAGAGTGCTGGATTCCCGCAGCGGCTCCGATCTAATCAGCCGCACACCTGTCTCTCCCCACACACTGCAGTGGGCGGTGCACGCCCAGGGGAAGAATCGGACAATTACGGGATTCCAAGTGTATGGACAGACCCTCCCTTCTACTGTTCACTGGGCAATTGCATCAACCTGAGGACGCTCGGGTCTTACAGCCCAACTGGAGAGGTAATTCAACAAATATTCCATACAATTGGTCCTTGGAACGTTGAGACATTGTATCATACATTATAACATCCTCAAGACGCAACTCACTGTCTCTAATTAATGCACTCTCAACCAGCAATTGTGCTATATAACAGTCTTGGTTACAGTATTATAACAGTTGATACACTGGGACTGTTGGGAGCTGATTAGTGTGTATCACTTTTCTAATTGTTTGTTGTAGTAACACAAGCAATACATGTGAGCGATTTATTATATATGTGGCAAATTTGTGAGAATAGGGATTATCAACTGTGATTTTTATATATATCCTGTGCTCAACAAAGTGGTTCTGTACATATTAGTGTATTTTTTACTTATTTAATTTAAGAATAAATAATTAAATTTTATTACCCCTTGGTTGTGATGAATTTATACTTTTACAGTGTTGAAATGAAATGAGCGCCTCTATTTCTTCCCTTTTTCCGTTCTATTAATCTTGAGAGTAACACATAACTCTCTATAGAGGCGAACGTATATATCTTTTTGCACTGTAAAATCCCAGAATAAAGACATTAGTCTGGTATAGTATACAAGTGATTGACACAGGCGCAGCAACTTTTTTCCTTTGTTTTCTGAACCCTTGTTCGTCTGATGATCCGCAATACCCTTGGAATGAGAGGAAGGGGAGGGAACACATACACCGACTGAAACACCCACGGAGTTACCAGGGCGTCCACCACACAGGCTTGGGGGTCTCTCGACCTGGAACAATACATCGGAAGCTTCTTGTTGAGGCAAGACGCCATCATGTCTATCAGAGGAATTCCCCAACGCCTTGTCACTTCTGCAAATACCTCTTGATGAAGAGCCCACTCTCCTGGATGGAGATCGTGTCTGCTGAGGAAGTCTGCTTCCCAGTTGTCCACGCCCGGGAGGAAGACTGCTGACAGAGCGCTCACATGCTGTTCCGCCCAGCAGAGAATTCTTGTGGCTTCCGCCATTGCCGCCCTGCTCCTTGTTCCGCCTTGGCGGTTTACGTACGCCACCGCTGTTATGTTGTCCGACTGGATCAGGACAGGGAGATCCTGAAGAAGGTTCTTCGCTTGCATGAGGCCGTTGTAAATGGCTCTTAACTCGAGAACATTTTTGTGGAGACAAGATTCCTGCCTTGACCATTTTCCCTGGAAACTTCTTCCTTGCGTGACTGCGCCTCAGCCTCGGAGACTTGCATCTGTGGTCAGCAGGACCCAGTCCTGGATTCCGAATCGGCGTCCCTCTAGAAGGTGAGAGCCCTGCAGCCACCACAGGAGAGAAATCCTGGCCCTGGAAGATAGACTTATTTTCCAGTGCATGTGCAGGTGAGACCCGGACCATTTGTTCAGTAGATCCCACTGAAACACCTGGGCATGAAACCTGCCAAACGGAATGGCTTCGTAAGCCGCAACCATCTTCCCTAGCACCCGAGTGCATTGATGAATTGACACTGTTGTCTGTCTCAGAAGCTCCTTGACCACGGTCTGTATTTCCAGAGCCTTGTCCTCCGGAAGAAACACTCTCTCTGTAGCTCCGTGTCTAGGATCATGCCCAGGAAGGGCAGCCGAGTTGTCGGGATCAGCTGAGACTTTGGCAAATTTAGAATCCAACCGTGATGTCGCAGAACCGACAGGGAGAGTTCCACATTTCTTAGCAACTGTTCTTTTGATCTCGCCTTTATCAGGAGATCGTCCAAGTACGGGATAATTGTGACCCCTTGCTTGCGAAGGAGTACCATCATTTCCGCCATAACCTTGGTGAAAACCCTCGGGGCCGTGGAAAGCCCAAACGGCAACATCTGAAATTGGTAATGACAATCCTGTACCGCAAATCTCAGGAAGGCCTGATGAGGAGGATAATCCGGACGTGTAAGTAGGCATCCTTTATGTCGACTGACGCCATAAAATCCCCCCCTTCTAAGCTGGAGATCACAGCTCGAAGAGATTCCATCTTGAACTTGAAAGTTTTCAAGTATGGATTGAGGGATTTTAGGTTCAGAATCGATCTGACCGAGCCGTCCGGCTTCGGCATCACAAAGAGGCTCGAATAGAACCCTTCTCCCCGTTGGGACGGGGGAACCGGCACAACGACCCTCTGTTGATACAGCTTTTGTATCGCAGCATTTACTACTATTTCTGGAAGAGAAACTGGAAGGGCTGACTTGAAAAAGCGGTGGGGGGGCATCTCCTGAAACTCCAGTTTGTACCCTTGGGACACTATGTTTAAAACCCAAGGATCCAGTGCCGATTGAAACCAGACCTGACTGAAGAACCGGAAACGGCCCCCCACCGGCACGGACTCCCGCAGGGAAGCCCCAGCGTCATGCGGTAGACTTGGTAGAGGCGGGGGAGGACTTCTGGTCCTGGGCGCCTTACACTGCAGGTGACCTCTTTTCCCTTCCTCTACCCATTGAAGCGAGGAAGGACGAGCCCCTTCCTCTCTTGTATTTATTAGGCCGAAAGGACTGCATATGCTGATGGGCACCTTTTTCTGTTGTGTGGGAACATAAGGAAGAAAAGATGACTTACCCGCAGTAGCGGTAGACACCAGGTCAGCAAGGCCGTCACCAAACAAGACACTACCTTTAAAAGGGAGAGCTTCCATATTCTTCTTGGAGTCGAGACCGCCATGGCATTGGCTCTTGATCCCAAGAGGCCAACATCCCTCGCCACATCCTTTAGGTAATCTGCAGCGTCCTTGATATAACCAAGAGTCAAAAGAATATTATCCTTATCAAGGGTATCCATATCAGAAGCCAAATTATCAGCCCACTTAGCAATAGCACTACTCACCCATACCGACGCCACAGCAGGTCTGAGCAATGCATGTATTAACGAAAATGGCCTTCAATGTCATCTCCTGCTTGCGATCCGCGGGATCCTTGAGAGCAGCCGTGTCAGGGGACGGAAGCGCCACCTTCTTGGACAATCGGGATAGAGCCTTGTCCACATTGGGAGACGACTCCCATTTCTCCCTGTCATCAGAGGGGAAAGGATATGCCATAAAAATTCTCTTGGGAATCTGCCACCTCTTGTCCGTCGACTCCCAAGCTTTTTCACAAAGAAAGTTCATTTCATGAGAGGGGGGAAACTTCACCTCAGGCTTTTTCCCTTTAAATAAGCAAACCCTTTTGTCTGGAACAGCAGGTTCCTCAGAGATATGTAAAAATAAGAATTTACTCACCGGTAATTCTATTTCTCGTAGTCCGTAGTGGATGCTGGGAACTCCGTAAGGACCATGGGGAATAGCGGGCTCCGAAGGAGGCTGGGCACTCTAGAAAGATTTATGACTACTTGGTGTGCACTGGCTCCTCCCACTATGACCCTCCTCCAAGCCTCAGTTAGGACACTGTGCCCGGACGAGCAGACATAATAAGGAAGGATTTAGAATCCCGGGTAAGACTCTTACCAGCCACACCAATCACACCGTACAACTCGTGATACTATATCCAGTTTGACAGTATGAAAACAACTGAGCCTCTCAACAGATGGCTCAACAATAACCCTTTAGTTAACAATAACTATTTACAAGTATTGCAGACAATCCGCACTTGGGATGGGCGCCCAGCATCCACTACGGACTGCGAGAAATAGATTTACCGGTGAGTAAATTCTTATTTTCTCTGACGTCCTAGTGGATGCTGGGAACTCCGTAAGGACCATGGGGATTATACCAAAGCTCCCAAACGGGCGGGAGAGTGCGGATGACTCTGTAGCACCGAATGAGAGAACTCCAGGTCCTCCTCAGCCAGGGTATCAAATTTGTAGAATTTTGCAAACGTGTTTGCCCCTGACCAAGTAGCTGCTCGGCAAAGTTGTAAAGCCGAGACCCCTCGGGCAGCCGCCCAAGATGAGCCCACTTTCCGTGTGGAATGGGCATTTACAGATTTTTGGCTGTGGCAGGCCTGCCACAGAATGTGCAAGCTGAATTGTACTACAAATCCAACGAGCAATAGTCTGCTTAGAAGCAGGAGCACCCAGCTTGTTGGGTGCATACAGGATAAACAGCGAGTCAGATTTCCTGACTCCAGCCGTCCTGGAAACATATATTTTCAGGGCCCTGACAACGTCTAGCAACTTGGAGTCCTCCGATTCACTAGTAGCCGCCGGCACCACAATAGGCTGGTTCAGGTGAAACGCTGACACCACCTTAGGGAGAAATTGGGGACGAGTCCTCAATTCTGCCCTATCCATATGGAAAATCAGATAAGGGCTTTTACATGATAAAGCCGCCAATTCTGACACACGCCTGGCTGAAGCCAAGGCCAATAACATAACCACCTTCCACGTGAGATATTTCAGATCCACGGTTTTTAGTGGCTCACACCAATGTGATTTTAAGAAAACTCAACACCACGTTGAGATCCCCAGGTGCCACAGGGGGCACAAACGGGGGCTGAATATGCAGCACTCCTTTCACAATGTCTGAACTTCAGGTACTGAAGCTAATTCTTTTTGAAAGAAAATCAACAGAGCCGAGATCTGTACTTTAATGGAGCCTAGACTCAGGCCCATATTCACTCCTGCTTGCAGGAAATGTAGAAATCGACCTAGTGGAAATTCCTCTGTTGGGGCCTTTTTGGCCTCGCACCATGCAACATATTTCCGCCATATGCGGTGATAATGCTTTGCCGTAACATCTTTCCTGGCTTTAATAAGCGCAGGAATTACTTCTTCCGGAATACCCTTTTCCTTCAGGATCCGGCGCTCAATCGCCATGCCGTCAAACGCAGCCGCGGTAAGTCTTGGAACAGACAGGGCCCCTGCTGAAGCAGGTCCTGTCTGAGCGGCAGAGGCCATGGGTCCTCTGATATCATTTCCTGAAGTTCCGGGTACCAAGCCCTTCTTGGCCAATCCGGAACCACGAGTATCGTTCTTACTCCTCGCCATCTTATTATTCTCAGTACCGTTGGTATGAGAGGCAGAGTAGGGAACACATAAACCGACTGGTACACCCACGGTGTCACTAGAGCGTCCACAGCTATCGCCTGAGGGTCCCTTGACCTGGCGCAATATCTCTTTAGCTTTTTGTTGAGGCGGGACGCCATCATGTCCACCTGTGGCCTTTCCCAACGGTTTACCAACAGCAGGAAGACTTCTGGATGAAGTCCCCACTCTCCCGGGTGTAGGTCGTGTCTGCTGAGGAAGTCTGCTTCCCAGTTGTCCACTCCCGGAATGAACACTGCTGACAGTGCTAGTACGTGATTTTCCGCCCATCGGAGAATCCTTGTGGCTTCTGCCATTGCCATCCTGCTTCTTGTGCCGCCCTGTCGGGTCACATGGGCGACTGCCGTGATGTTGTCTGACTGTATCAGTACCGGCTGGTTTTGAAGCAGGGGCCTTGCCTGACTTAGGGCATTGTAAATGGCCCTCAGTTCCAGAATTTATATGTAGGGAAGTCTCCTGACTTGACCATAGGCCCTGGAAGTTTCTTCCCTGTGTGACTGCTCCCCAGCCTTGAAGGCTGGCATCCGTGGTCACCAGGACCCAGTCCTGTATGCCGAAACTGCGGCCCTCTAGAAGATGAGCACCCTGCATCCACCACAGTAGAGACACCCTGGTCCTTGGAGACAGGGTTATCATTTGATGCATTTGAAGAAGTGATCCCGACCACTTATCTAAGAGGTCTCACTGGAAGGTCCTCGCATGGAACCTGCCGAATGGAATTGCTTCGTATGAAGCCACCATTTTTCCCAGGACTCGTGTGCAACGATGCACCGATACCCTTTTTGGTTTTAGGAGGTCTCTGACTAGAGATGACAGCTCCTTGGCTTTCTCCTGCGGGAGAAACACTTTTTTCTGTTCTGTGTCCAAAATCATCCCCAGGAACAGTAAGCGAGTGGAAGGAACCAGCTGTGACTTTGGAATGTTCAGAATCCAGCCATGCTGTTGTAGCACCTCTTGAGATAGTGCTACTCCGACCAGTAACTGCTCCCTGGACCTTGCCTTTATAAGGAGATCGTCCAAGTATGGGATAAATAAAAACTCCCTTTTTTTTTTTTTTTTTTTTTTTTTTTTGGAGTATCATCATTTCTGCCATTACCTTGGTAAACACCCTCGGTGCCGTGGACAGTCCAAACGGTAGTGTCTGGAATTGGTAATGGCAATCCTGTACCACAATCTGAGGTACTCCTGGTGAGGAAGATAAATAGGGACATGCAGGTAAGCATCCTTGATGTCCAGGGATACCATGTAATCCCCCTCGTCCAGGCTTGCAAAAACCGCCCTGAGCGATTCCATCTTGAACGTTGTTATGTAAGTGTTCAAGGATTTCCATTTTAAAATGGGTCTCACCGAACCGGCTGGTTTCGGTACCACAAACAGTATGGAATAGTAACCCCGTCCTTGTTGAAGTAGGGGCACCTTGACTATCACCTGCTGGGAATACAGCTTGTGAATTGCCTCTAGCACAGCCTCCCTGCCTGAGGGAGTTGTCGGCAAGGCAGATTTGAGTAAACGGCGGGGGGGAGACGCCTCGACTTCCAGCTCGTACCCCTGAGATACTACTTGAAGGATCCAGGGATCCACCTGTGAGCGAGCCCACTGAACGCTGAAATTTTTGAGGCGGCCCCCCACCGTACCTGGCTACGCCTGTGGAGCCCCCGCGTCATGCGGTGGACTCAGAGGAAGCAGGGGAAGAATTTTGATTCTGGGAACTGGCTGCTGGTGCAGCTTTTTCCCTCTTCCCTCGTTTGACCCGCCTGCTTTTTTGAAGCCGAAAGGACTGTACCTGATAATACAGTGCGTTTCTTAGGCTGTGAGGAAACCTGAGGTAAAATATTTTCATCCCAGCTGTTGCTGTGGATACGAGGTCCCAGAGACCATCCCCAACCAATTCCTCACCCTTATAAGGCTCTATGTGCCTTTTAAAGTCAGCATCACCTGTCCAGTGTCGGGTCTCCAATACCCTCCTGACAGAATGGACATTGCAATAATTCAGGATGCCAGCCGGCAAAATATTCCTCTGTGCATCCCTCATATATAAGACGACGTCTTATGTTCGCAAAATAGTATCCCTGTTTGAAAGGGGTACAGACCACGCTGCAGTAGTCTGCAGGTCTCAGTCTAGTACCTGAGTGTGTAATTACAGACTTCAGGATAGCCTCCCGCTATTTATCAGCAGGTACCGTCAAAGTGGCCGTATCCTAAGACGGCAGTGCCACCTTGACAAACGTGTGAGCGCCTTATCCACCCTAGGGGATATCTCCCAGCGTAACTTATCCTCTGGCGGGAAAGGGTACGCCATCAGTAACTTGTTAGAAATTACCAGTTTCTTATCGGGGAAACCCACGCTTTTTCACACTTCATTCACTCATTTGATGGGGGAACAAAACACTGCCTGCTTTTTCTCCCCACACATAAAACCCTTTGTTTTTAGTGGTACTTGGGTTAATGTCAGAAATGTGTAACACATTTTATATTGCCGGGATCATGTAACGGATGTTCCTAGTGGATTGTGTATATGTCTCAACCTTGTCGACACTGGAGTCAGACTCCGTGTCGACATCTGTGTCTGCCATCTGAGGGAGCGTTGATGGCCTTTGAGACGTCTGGGCAGGCGCGGGCTGAGAAGCCGGCTGTCCCATAGCTGTTACGTCATCCAGCCTTTTATGTAAGGAGTTGACACTGTCGGTTAATACCTTCCACCTATCCATCCACTCTGGTGTCGGCCCACAGGGGCGACATCTCATTTATCGGCATCTGCTCCGCCTCCACATAAGTCTCCTCATCAAACATGTCGACACAGCCGTACCGACACACCGCACACACACAAGGAATGCTCCAATGAGGACAGGACCCACAAAAGCCCTTTGGGGGGACAGAGTGAGAGTATGCCAGCACACACCAGAGCGCTATATAATGCAGGGACTAACTGAGTTATGTCCCCTATAGCTGCTTTTATATAATTTATACTGCGCCTAAATTTAGTGCCCCCCCTCTCTGTTTTAACCCTGTTCTGTAGTGTAGACTGCAGGGGAGAGCCAGGGAGCTTCCCTCCAACGGAGCTGTGAGGGAAAAATGGCGCCAGTGTGCTGAGGAGATAGGCTCTGCCCCTTTTTCGCGGACTTTTCTCCCGCATTTTTATGGAATCTGGCAGGGGTTAATATACATCCATATAGCCCTGGGGGTTATATGTGATGTATTTTTGCCAGCCAAGGTGTTTATATTGCTGCTCAGGGCGCCCCCCCCCCAGCGCCCTGCACCCTCAGTGACCGGAGTGTGTGGTGTGCATGAGGAGCAATGGCGCACAGCTGCAGTGCTGTGCGCTACCTTGGTGAAGACTGATGTCTTCTGCCGCCGTTTTTCCGGACCTCTTCTTGCTTCTGGCTCTGTAAGGGGGACGGCGGCGCGGCTCCGGGACCGAACACCAAGGCTGGGCCTGCGGTCGATCCCTCTGGAGCTAATGGTGTCCAGTAGCCTAAGAAGCCCAATCCGGCTGCAAGCAGGCGAGTTCGCTGCTTCTCCCCTTAGTCCCTCGCTGCAGTGAGCCTGTTGCCAGCAGGTCTCACTGAAAATAAAAAACCTAAATCTATACTTTCTTTCTAAGGGCTCAGGAGAGCCCCTAGTGTGCATCCAACCTCGGCCGGGCACAAAATCTAACTGAGGCTTGGAGGAGGGTCATAGTGGGAGGAGCCAGTGCACACCAGGTAGTCATAAATCTTTCTAGAGTGCCCAGCCTCCTTCGGAGCCCGCTATTCCCCATGGTCCTTACGGAGTTCCCAGCATCCACTAGGACGTTAGAGAAACATCTTTAATAGCCACAATCATGTACTCAATACTCCTAACTACCCTTAGGTGTAAAGTAGCCTCATTGAAATCGACATCGTAATCAGAGTCCGTGTCGGTATCTGTATTGCCATCTGGGTAAATGACCGTTTTTGTGACCCTAAGGGGTCTGTACTCTGAGCCAAAGCGTCCTCCATGGATTTTCTCCATGTTTGTGTCTGAGAATCAGATTTATCCAGCCTTTTAGACAATAAAGCCACATTTGCATTCAGTGTACTCAACATGTTTACCCAATCAGCAGTCGGCTGTGCCGACAGAGTCATTCCCAAAGCCTTTTCTGCGCCCCCAGTAACTTCCTCTGGGGAGGAACACTCAGCCTCCGACATGTCGACACGTAGTACCGACACACTCACACCGGCCAAAAACAAGGGGACAGACCCACAGGGAAGCCCAGAGAGAGAAACACAGAGGGAGTATGCCAGCTCACACCCCAGCACCCATATACTACAACACAATATATGTGATTAGCGCTGTCAGTAACAATAAAAAGCACCAAATTGTATGTGTCCCCCCCCCCTTCCCCCCCCCCGTTTTGCTTCCTTGTTACTTTGAAGGAGCTTGGAGGTCCGGGCCAGCGTCTCTGCAGCGGCTGTGGAGAGAGAGAAAATGGCGCTGGTGAGCTGTGCGGCTAAGCCCCGCCCCTTTCCTAGCGCGCTTCAGTCCTGCTCAAATTTGAAATAATTATACTGGCGGGGGTATTATATATGGTGCCCGGGCACCGAATATGACTCTTGCCAGTCCTATTGACCTCCGTAACTGCTGCCCAGGGCGCTCCACCCCAGCGCCCTGCACCCTGTGAGTGCCGTTGGTGATGTGTGTGGGAGCATGGAGCGCAGCGCTACCGCTGCGCTGTACCTCCATTACTGAAGTCTTCTGCCGTCTGATGTCTTCTGTTATTCTAATACTCACCCGGCTTCTTTCTGCTGGCTTCTGTGAGGGGGGTGACGGCGCGGCTCCGGGAACAAGCAGCTAGGCGCACCAAGTGATCGAACCCTCTGGAGCTAATGGTGTCCAGTAGCCTAAGAAGCAGAGCCCTTAACTAAGAAGAAGTAGGTCTGACTTCTCTTCCCTCAGTCCCACGCTGCAGGGAGCCTGTAGCCAGCAGGTCTCCCTGAAAATAAAAAACCTAACATAAGTCTTTTCCAGAGAAACTCAGTAGCGCTCCCCTAGTGTGTGTCCAGTCCTGGGCACAGAGTCTAACTGAGGTCTGGAGGAGGGGCATAGAGGGAGGAGCCAGTTCACACCCATTCAAGGTCTTAGTGTGCCCATGTCTCCTCCGGATGTGTCTATACCCCATGGTCCTTTTGGAGTCCCCAGCATCCTCTAGGACGTAAGAGAAAGGTTGTGGAAATGTCTTTACGTTGGTGGGCGTGAAACTGGGCATCTGCCACGCTATCATTGCAGCTACTGTACAAGTTATCAACGTAATCTCTTACATAGGTTGTATTGTCATTATATGTCACATGTGCTTCATGTCGCACTTCGTATAATTATACATCATTGATTGGCGTATTAAAGGCTCCCATCAAAGTATTGCAGCCACTTCCATGACGCAGTTGTCAGCTCCAGCTCCTGTACTGTAATGTGATTGGACATGTCAACAGAGACAGCCTATCACATAACAGTAAGGAAGGTGCTCCTTATAGGTGATTAGTTCAGCAACCCTCTATGGGGGGGGGGGATTCAGTCAGATGTGGTAATTTACTGTTGGGTGGAAGTCTTGGACTTTAATGCCTGGGGCTATTCAATAACGGCTAATTTTTCTCGCCCGGTAATTTAACCCTTAACGCGCTGTAACCTATAGAACCTGGGAAAAGTTCCTGGACCAATGGGTTAACACGTTCGCAACAAAATTTAGTATAGACCAAGAGCAGAAGCTACGAGCTGGTGCAGAATGTAACCCTTAACTTACATCGCCCCTAAAATAGATCCCCTCCACCTCTTTATATTAATCTTGCTGTAATACGCTGTATATATACTGTTGTATATTGTTACTTGCTGTAATTGCATGTGATGTGGGCGCTGACTGATCTGGTGGAAGTCAGGAATAAGTCTGGCATATGGTGCCAGATACAGTAGCTTAGTAGTCAGGGTTATGCGCTGCTTACATCACAGGGGTTCTGGCGGGCGGTGTGTGCTGGTTACAAGGAGACATCCGCTGTGACAGGGCTGCAGAACAGACCAGAGCTATTATCCATAGAAACCGAGGCCAGACAATAACTAGTAACGGCTGTTATGCTGCCCAGTAATAATAGGCCTCAGGGACGTATCTATGCCCACACACTGTACAGAAATAGCCAGTGAGCGGAAGCTGTGGGAAATGACAGAGACACTGCACTGGGAGGCAGCGGTCACCAGTGTGTCGTGTACGGGCAATGACGGAGGGGCCGTCGGGCCCCTAACTCCGCACTGTTATAAGCTACGGGGTTGGCAGGACAACAGGTGGACAGTGACGCAACCAGCACCACTGTGCTATTGAATAGCTGGTTAGACACTATAAGGCAATATGTTCCATCATATTAATATCTGTTGCAGAAACTAGTAACGCTGCATACACCAACAAGAACCTGAGAAGTCCGATACAGAGATGGAAGAAATATTGAGTCAGCATTAGGGCAGCATGGCTGTGTAGTGGTTAGCATTACTGCCTCACAGCACTGAGGTCATGAGTTCAGTTCATAATTTCGCATCAAGGTCCTGTTGGTGTGGAGTTTGTATGTTCTCCTGTTTGAGTAGGTATCCTCCGGGTGTCCTTAATTCTTCCCACACTCCAAAAACATACTGGTAGGGTACTGGGCTTCTGACAGAAATTAACCCTAGAGTGTCCATGTGATAGGGAATATGGATTGTAAGCTCCACCGTGACGGGGACTGATGGGAATGGCTGAAATGTTCTCTGTAATGCGCTGCGTTATATGTGTGCGCTATATAAATAACGGATAATAAATTACTTCGGTCCATAGGTTTACAGAAACTGTTCTCTTGTAATAAATAAAAGAATTAGGATGACAAAGTTATAATTGCCGGGAGTTAGTCTGACATATATTATTCTGCTATACTATAAATGATGGAATTTCTGTATTGCTGCCTACAGTGCCCAGTGCTCCTGCACACACTGCCTACAGTGCCCCTGCACACACTGCCTACACTGCCCAGTGCTCCTGCACACACTGCCTACAGTGCCCAATGCTCCTGCACAGTGCCCTGTGCTCCTGCACACAGTGCCCTGTGCTCCTGCACACACTGCCCAGTGCTCCTGCACACACTGCCTACAGTGCCCAGTGCTCCTGCACACACTGCCTACAGTGCCCAATGCTCCTGCACACACTGCCTACAGTGCCCAGTGCTCCTGCACACACTGCCCACAGTGCTCCTGCACACACTGCCCACAGTGCTCCTGCACACTGCCTACAGTGCACAGTGCTCCTGCACACACTGCCCACAGTGCTCCTGCACACACTGCCCACAGTGCTCCTGCACACACTGCCCACAGTGCTCCTGCACACACTGCCCACAGTGCTCCTGCACACACTGCCCACAGTGCTCCTGCACACACTGCCTACAGTGCTCCTGCACACAGTGCCTACAGTGCTCCTGCACACACTGCCCACAGTGCTCCTGCACACACTGCCCAGTGCTCCTGCACACACTTCCTACAGTGCCCAGTGCTCCTGCACACACTGCCTACAGTGCCCAGTGCTCCTGCACACACTGCCCACAGTGCTCCTGCACACACTGCCCACAGTGCTCCTGCACACACTGCCCACAGTGCTCCTGCACACACTGCCTACAGTGCTCCTGCACACACTGCCTACAGTGCCCAGTGCTCCTGCACACAGTGCCCAGTGTTCCTGCACACACTGCCTACAGTGCCCCTGCACACACTGCCTACAGTGCCCAGTGCCCCTGCACACACTGCCCAGTGCTCCTGCACACACTGCCTACAGTGCCCAATGCTCCTGCACACACTGCCTACAGTGCCCAATGCTCCTGCACACACTGCCTACAGTGCCCAGTGCTCCTGCACACACTGCCCACAGTGCTCCTGCACACACTGCCCACAGTGCTCCTGCACACACTGCCCACAGTGCTCCTGCACACTGCCTACAGTGCACAGTGCTCCTGCACACACTGCCCACAGTGCTCCTGCACACACTGCCCACAGTGCTCCTGCACACACTGCCCACAGTGCTCCTGCACACACTGCCTACAGTGCCCCTGCACACACTGCCTACAGTGCCCAGTGCTCCTGCACACAGTGCCTACAGTGCCCAATGCTCCTGCACAGTGCCCTGTGCTCCTGCACACACTGCCCAGTGCTCCTGCACACACTGCCCAGTGCTCCTGCACACACTTCCTACAGTGCCCAGTGCTCCTGCACACACTGCCCAGTGCTCCTGCACACACTGCCCACAGTGCTCCTGCACACACTGCCTACAGTGCTCCTGCACACACTGCCTACAGTGCCCAGTGCTCCTGCACACAGTGCCTACAGTGCCCAATGCTCCTGCACAGTGCCCTGTGCTCCTGCACACACTGCCCAGTGCTCCTGCACACACTGCCCAGTGCTCCTGCACACACTTCCTACAGTGCCCAGTGCTCCTGCACACACTGCCCACAGTGCCCAATGCTCCTGCACACAGTGCCTACAGTGCCCAATGCTCCTGCACAGTGCCCTGTGCTCCTGCACACAGTGCCCTGTGCTCCTGCACACAGTGCCCAGTGCTCCTGCACACACTGCCCAGTGCTCCTGCACACACTTCCTACAGTGCCCAATGCTCCTGCACACACTGCCTACAGTGCCCAGTGCTCCTGCACACACTGCCCACAGTGCTCCTGCACACACTGCCTACAGTGCTCCTGCACACACTGCCTACAGTGCCCAGTGCTCCTGCACACAGTGCCTACAGTGCCCAATGCTCCTGCACAGTGCCCTGTGCTCCTGCACACAGTGCCCAGTGCTCCTGCACACACTGCCCAGTGCTCCTGCACACACTTCCTACAGTGCCCAGTGCTCCTGCACACACTGCCTACAGTGCCCAATGCTCCTGCACACACTGCCTACAGTGCCCAGTGCTCCTGCACACACTGCCCACAGTGCTCCTGCACACACTTCCTACAGTGCCCAGTGCTCCTGCACACACTGCCTACAGTGCCCAATGCTCCTGCACACACTGCCTACAGTGCCCAGTGCTCCTGCACACACTGCCCACAGTGCTCCTGCACACACTGCCCACAGTGCTCCTGCACACACTGCCCACAGTGCTCCTGCACACACTGCCCACAGTGCTCCTGCACACTGCCTACAGTGCCCAGTGCTCCTGCACACACTGCCCACAGTGCTCCTGCACACACTGCCCACAGTGCTCCTGCACACACTGCCCACAGTGCTCCTGCACACACTGCCTACAGTGCTCCTGCACACACTGCCTACAGTGCCCAGTGCTCCTGCACACAGTGCCCAGTGTTCCTGCACACACTGCCTACAGTGCCCCTGCACACACTGCCTACAGTGCCCAGTGCTCCTGCACACACTGCCTACAGTGCCCAGTGCCCCTGCACACACTGCCCAGTGCTCCTGCACACACTTCCTACAGTGCCCAATGCTCCTGCACACACTGCCTACAGTGCCCAATGCTCCTGCACACACTGCCTACAGTGCCCAATGCTCCTGCACACACTGCCTACAGTGCCCAGTGCTCCTGCACACACTGCCCACAGTGCTCCTGCACACACTGCCCACAGTGCTCCTGCACACACTGCCCACAGTGCTCCTGCACACACTGCCCACAGTGCTCCTGCACACTGCCTACAGTGCCCCTGCACACACTGCCCACAGTGCTCCTGCACACACTGCCCACAGTGCTCCTGCACACACTGCCCACAGTGCTCCTGCACACACTGCCTACAGTGCTCCTGCACACACTGCCTACAGTGCCCAGTGCTCCTGCACACAGTGCCCAGTGTTCCTGCACACACTGCCTACAGTGCCCCTGCACACACTGCCTACAGTGCCCAGTGCTCCTGCACACACTGCCTACAGTGCCCAGTGCTCCTGCACACACTGCCGACAGTGCCCAGTGCTCCTGCACACACTGCCGACAGTGCCCAGTGCTCCTGCACACACTGCCTACAGTGCCCAAGTGCTCCTGCACACACTGCCCAGTGCTCCTGCACACACTGCCCACAGTGCTCCTGCACACACTGCCCACAGTGCTCCTGCACACACTGCCCACAGTGCTCCTGCACACACTGCCTACAGTGCCCAGTGTTTCTGCACACACTGCCTACAGTGCCCAGTGTTCCTGCACACACTGCCTACAGTGCCCAGTGTTCCTGCACACACTGCCTACAGTGCCCAGTGCTCCTGCACACACTGCCTACAGTGCCCAGTGCTCCTGCACACACTGCCTACAGTGCCCCTGCACACACTGCCGACAGTGCCCAGTGCTCCTGCACACACGCCTACAGTGCCCAGTGCTCCTGCACACACACTGCCTACACTGCCCACAGTGCTCCTGCACACACTGCCCACAGTGCTCCTGCACACACTGCCCACATTGCCCAGTGCTCCTGCACACACTGCCTACTGTGCCCAGTGTTCCTGCACACACTGCCTACTGTGCCCAGTGTTCCTGCACACACTGCCTACTGTGCCCAGTGTTCCTGCACACACTGCCTACAGTGCCCAGTGCTCCTGCACACACTGCCTACAGTGCCCATGCACACACTGCCTACAGTGCCCAGTGCTCCTGGACACACTGCCTACAGTGCCCCTGCACACACTGCCGACAGTGCCCAGTGCTCCTGCACACACTGCCGACAGTGCCCAGTGCTCCTGCACACACGCCTACAGTGCCCAGTGCTCCTGCACACACGCCTACAGTGCCCAGTGCTCCTGCACACACGCCTACAGTGCCCAGTGCTCCTGCACACACGCCTACACTGCCCACAGTGCTCCTGCACACTGCCCACAGTGCTCCTGCACACACTGCCCACAGTGCTCCTGCACACACTGCCCACAGTGCCCAAGTGCTCCTGCACACACTGCCCACAGTGCCCAAGTGCTCCTGCACACACTGCCCACAGTGCTCCTGCACACACTGCCCACAGTGCCCAGTGCTCCTGCACACACTGCCTACAGTGCCCAGTGTTCCTGCACACACTGCCTACAGTGCCCAGTGCTCCTGCACACACTGCCTACTGTGCCCAGTGTTCCTGCACACACTGCCTACAGTGCCCATGCACACACTGCCTACAGTGCCCAGTGCTCCTGGACACACTGCCTACAGTGCCCCTGCACACACTGCCGACAGTGCCCAGTGCTCCTGCACACACTGCCGACAGTGCCCAGTGCTCCTGCACACACGCCTACAGTGCCCAGTGCTCCTGCACACACGCCTACAGTGCCCAGTGCTCCTGCACACACGCCTACACTGCCCACAGTGCTCCTGCACACTGCCCACAGTGCTCCTGCACACACTGCCCACAGTGCTCCTGCACACACTGCCCACAGTGCTCCTGCACACACTGCCCACAGTGCCCAAGTGCTCCTGCACACACTGCCCACAGTGCCCAAGTGCTCCTGCACACACTGCCCACAGTGCCCACAGTGCTCCTGCACACACTGCCCACAGTGCTCCTGCACACACTGCCTACAGTGCCCAGTGTTCCTGCACACACTGCCTACAGTGCCCAGTGCTCCTGCACACACTGCCTACAGTGCCCAGTGTTCCTGCACACACTGCCTACAGTGCCCAGTGTTCCTGCACACACTGCCTACAGTGCCCAGTGTTCCTGCACACACTGCCTACAGTGCCCCTGCACACACTGCCTACAGTGCCCCTGCACACACTGCCTACAGTGCCCCTGCACACACTGCCTACAGTGCCCCTGCACACACTGCCTACTGTGCCCAGTGCCCCTGCACACGCTGCCTACAGTGCCCCTGCACACGCTGCCTACAGTGCCCCTGCACACGCTGCCTACAGTGCCTCTGCACACGCTGCCGGCAGTGCCCAGTGCCCCTGCACACGCTGCCGGCAGTGCCCAGTGCCCCTGCACACGCTGCCGGCAGTGCCCAGTGCCCCTGCACACGCTGCCGGCAGTGCCCAGTGCCCCTGCACACGCTGCCGGCAGTGCCCAGTGCTCCTGCACACGCTGCCGGCAGTGCCCAGTGCTCCTGCACACGCTGCCTACAGGGCCCAGTGCTCCTGCACACGCTGCCTACACTGCCCAGTGCTCCTGCATACACTGCCCAGTGCTCCTGCATACACTGCCCAGTGCTCCTGCACCTACTGCCTACAGGGCCCAGTGCTCCTGCATCCGCTGCCTACAGGGCCCAGTGCTCCTGCACACGCTGCCTACAGGGCCCAGTGCTCCTGCACACGCTGCCTACAGGGCCCAGTGCTCCTGCACACGCTGCCTACAGGGCCCAGTGCTCCTGCACACGCTGCCTGCAGGGCCCAGTGCTCCTGCACACACTGCCTACAGGGCCCAGTGCTCCTGCACACACTGCCCAGTGCTCTTGCAGGATTCCCACAGTGCCCAATGCTCTTGCAGAATGCCCACAGTGCCCAATGCTCTTGCAGGATGCCCACAGTGCCCAATGCTCTTGCAGGATGCCCACAGTGCCCAATGCTGCTAACCATGTGCCTTGCCTGAAATCTAGTTACACGTATAGAAAGTAGAGCAGCTACAGTACATGTCCTTTAGCAATTACCTCAGGTGCTATATAAAATATAGGGGCTCTGGTCGGCTTGCACACCTCCCCCCCTCCCCATATACAAGAAATGGTGCAGATATGTAATAGCACATTGTGCACCATATGTTCAGACGCCCTCAGGATGGATCCAGCAATACACCATTAGAAGTGCACCATGTTTACGTGATGTTACTCATTTGCATATTTACACCCCAGAGTAGAGATGCAGCGTCAGTAGCAAATACCAAATTCAAATCGCCCTATTTGTACACAATATAATAATGTAGTGAAGTGAAATGTACATACCCATCAATACCCTATTCTAGATTATTGTATTAATAAATGTGACGGTACCTGTCCAGGTCTGCGCATAGTCGCAATTACATGAACGCGTCTTCACTCGGCCGGCCCTTTCCTCTCCCGTCTCGCCTTCCCAGGTATATAGCGTTGCAGGTAGAAAATACAAAAAGATAGCTGTACAGACCTGTGTATACTTCCCTAAATGCGCGGGCCGTTACAAATACGCATTTTATTTCTGGAAATATTGATGTTCGTCTGCATTATTTATATAGAAAAAGGATAAGCAAACATCAGGTTGCCATGGGCAACACCATCATAATCTTTTGCACCAGTTATCCAAAATCTCCCTAATACAGTACAAATGGAAAGTTTCTAGAAAATAAATGGGTCACATTGGCAGATAAATGTTGCATCTAATTGCAGCTGAAGTCTAATCTCTATATTGATCCAATCTTTGGCGTGAGTGGGAGGCGCTGTATTGATGTCCAGGATCGAGCCCCCAATACTTAATGACATGCTCCAGTAGCAGGCAGGATTATGTATGTTGTGGAAAGGGGAGTCAGTGGATTAAATACTCACTTGTCTGGTCACGTGGGCAGCTCACATGGTACGGTGTCACCTGCACGTTACTTACGCTGCTCCTTGCGGAACGTCCTGTGAGAAGCCACTCGTCTTCACTCAGGAACGTCTGAGGATCGGACGAATTTAAGGTATTGATCCTGGAGAAATATATCTATGTTCCATGAGCTCACTGGATGACAGAGCAGGAAGCCTAGCCTGCCTGAAAACAGAGGCCAGTAGATGCAGAAGCAGATAATAAAGGCACAAAAATGTCATGTATGATTTTTGCTTTACCCAGCAGTAACTTTTATACCACAGACTTCCTGCATCAGGATTCCATTGTCAGTAATATTCTGTCAGAATCCTTTGGGTTGCTATGGGTCACGGCACATTATACAGCTGCTACCGCTGCATAATTTTTCATACAATCTCTATTGTTTCTCAACCAAGTAATCTTATTCTATTGTTCTCTAAAAGTAGTTTTACGGCTGTTATGTCATTTCCATGATCGGCTGTGGGTTTAGGAAAATGAGCATATGAAATATTTTCTGGGGTCTTCGTTTTAGAAAAGTTGAATACAGTATGCTAAACTTTTTGTTATCAAATACTACTGTGGGGCTGATTCACATTACTAGCTGTGTCTCCACTACTACCCAGTCTACAGGGAACGGGAGGCAGATGGTGCTTGCAGTGGGGATCTTTGTATGGAATACCACTTCTGCATACGGATCAGAGTAGCCGCATACAAGACGCATCATGTATTTTCTGTGTGCGTGTGATTGATCTCGCAATCCCTGCGTAAGAATGGGCCATCTAGTTCAGTGCTCGGTGGCCCCTATTGCAAGAGCTAAAACTTTGAATACATTTCGAATCGTGACTTAACACCGTTTATTAACCGTAAAATCAAGACGATTAGCCAAAACAATTCTTAAAAAGAAATCTGTATTGTCAGAGCAGTACACACACCCAATAAAACACTCCTCACATAGTGAAATAGAACCACTGTGCGTCTCTATGAAAGTGCCGTATTAAAAAAAATGTACTAGAATATAAAACTACTGGATACGAAGTGCAATCTCGCTTTTTTTCCAGAGCTGGATACCGACGGAGATTCAAGTTTTAGTGCTCCTCGTTCTGATTTGGCTTCCACAATGCAATCCTTCACCTAAGACGCTGAAGTCTGATTGGGGGCTTCAGACTACAGAAAAGTGCTTTAATGTTGACCAATTAAGTACCCAAGGCAGAGGGCAGCCACTTTGTGGGCTAAACAGATATTCAGATTATCAATCCAGTAGGGACTACATAGGGAAACGCACGTTTGCCCAGGATCCCCAGCTGCAATCATGACTACAGTAGCAATAGTATATAATAATACTGCTACAATCGGGTATATGCAATTGTGGTCGAATTCCCGAAATTGTCGAATTTCGGGTCATTTTCGAAAAAAAAAAAAAAAACGTCAATGCAATTCAGTGCTTTCCGTCAAAAAAACGGACTTTCAAAATTCGACTTTTTGAAATTCGACTTTTTGCAAATTCGACTTTTCTGCAATGATACAAGTGCTGCAATTCGACAAAAGCATATTCAATTCAAGTTTGGAAATTCGACAGCAGTGCTTTTAGACAGTAAATTCGTCATTTTCAATCCGCCACACTTTGGAGGGTGAAAACAATAAAAAAAAAATTAAACATGTTTTTTTTTGGTGTTTTTTTTTTTGGGAATAGCATATCTATTTATATTAGAAGGGATTAGGTACTTTTTTTTTTTTTTTTTTGGAGGCACAAGTATTATTTATATATTTTTTAAAATATTATTATTATTTTTTTTATTTTATTTTTTTAGTGCTGGAACGGGAAATTTTTTAAAAAAAATGGCGTGGGGTCCCCCCTCCAAAGCATAACCAGCCTCGGGCTCTTCGAGCTGGTCCTGGTTCTAAAAATGCGGGGGAAAATTGGGCAGGGATCCCCCGTATTTTTAAAACCAGCACCGGACTCTGCGCCTGATGCTGGTGCAAAAAATACGGGGGACAAAAAGAGTAGGGGTCCCCCGTATTTTATACACCAGCATCGGGCTCCACTAGCTGGACAGATAATGCCACAGCCGGGGGTCACTTTTATGCAGTGCCCTGCGGCCGTGGCATTAAATATCCAACTAGTCACCCCTGGCCGGGGTACCCTGGGGGAGTGGGGACCCCTTCAATCAAGGGGTCCCCCCCCCCCCCAGCCACCCAAGGGCTAGGGGTGAAGCCCGAGGCTGTCCCCCCCCATCCAATGGCTGCGGATGGGAGGCTGATAGCCTAGAGTAAAATGACAAGAATATTGTTTTTTTCCAGAAGAACTACAAGTCCCAGCAAGCCTCCCCCGCAAGCTGGTACTTGGAGAACCACAAGTACCAGCATGCGGGAGAAAAACGGGCCCGCTGGTACCTGTAGTTCTACTGGAAAAAAAATACCCAAATAAAAACAGGACACAGACACCGTGACAGTAAAACTTTATTACACACTGCTGACACACACATACTTACCTATGTTGACACGCCGACTGCCACGGTCTCCGACGATCCGAGGGTACCTGTGAAAACAATTATACTCACCTTCCAGCGTCCAGAGGTACATCCACGTCCAGAGATACATCCACGTACTTGGCAAAAAAAGAAACCGGACACACGTTCCATACCGGACTGAAAGGGGTCCCATGCTGACACATGAGACCCCTTACCCCGAATGCCAGGACACCACGTGACTCCTGTCACTGAAGTCCCTTCAGCCAATCAGGAAGCGCTACTTCCGTGGCGCTCACCTGATTGTCTGTGCGCTGTCTGTGCTGTGACAGCGCATCGCACAGCTCCGTCCATTATATTCAATGGTGGGAACTTAGCGGCTAGCGGTGAGGTCACCCGCCGGTCAGCGGCTGACCGCGGGTAACCCCACCGCTGACGGCAAAGTTCCCACCATTGAAACTAATGGAGCGGCTTTGCGATTCGCTGTCTGACAGCTCAGACAGCGCACAGCCAATCAGGTGAGCGCCACGGAAGTAGCGCTTCCTGATTGGCTGAAGGGACTTCAGTGACAGGAGTCACGTGATGTCCCGGCATTCGTGCAAAGGGGTCTCATGTGAAAGCATGGGACCCCTTTCAGTCCGGCATGGAACGGGTGTTCGTTTTCTTTTTTTAACAAGTTCGTGGATTATCTCTGGACGTGGATGTACCTCTGGACGCTGGAAGGTGAGTATAATTGTTTTCACAGGTACCCGCGGATCGTCGGAGACCGTGGCAGTCGGCGTGTCAACATAGGTAAGTATGTGTGTGTCGGCAGTGTGTAATAAAGTTTTACTTGTCACGGTGTGTGTGTCCTGTTTTTATTTGGGTATTTTTTTTCCAGTAGAACTACAGGTACCAGCGGGCCCGGTTTTCTCCCGCATGCTGGTACTTGTGGTTCGCCAAGTACCAGCTTGCGGGGGAGGCTTGCTGGGACTTGTAGTACTGCTGGAAAAAACAATATTCTTGTCATTTTACTCAAGGCTATCAGCCTCCCATCCGCAGCCTTTGGATGGGGGGGACAGCCTCGGGCTTCACCCCTGGCCCTTGGGAGGCTGGGGGGGGACCCCTTGATTGAAGGGGTCCCCACTCCCCCAGGGTACCCCGGCCAGGGGTGACTAGTTGGATATTTAATGCCACGGCCACAGGGCGCTGTATAAAAGTGACCCCCGGCTGTGGCATTATCTGTCCAGCTAGTGGAGCCCGATGCTGGTGTATAAAATACGGGGGACCCCTACTCTTTTTGTCCCCCGTATTTTTTGCACCAGCATCAGGTGCAGAGCCCGGTGCTGGATTTAAAAATACGGGGGATCCCCTGTCAATTTTTACCCCGCATTTTTAGAACCAGGACCAGCTCGAAGAGCCCGAGGCTGGTTATGCTTTGGAGGGGGGACCCCACGACATTTTTTTCCGGGTTTTTCCCCATTTTTTTAATTCGCGGCAAAATCCGGCAAATCGGCCGTTTTTCGCCCGCGGGACTGTCGAATCCGTTTTTCATTGAATATGGTGAATTCCGGCAGCCACCTGCCGGAATTCACCTGTCGAATTGTGTCGAATTAAAAAACGGCGATAATTTGCTGCGATTCGCCGTGAATTGCATATACCCCTATGTTACTAGAGCTACAGCCACAACGTGCAGTGTAAGTGATGGACTGGAGCGCCTGCATATTCCGAGTGGCATAAGTGTCTCCAGACAAGTGTGTGCTTAATCAGAGCACTGACTAGAAAGCAGCTGCCAGCAAGAAGAGACCGGCGTCTTACAATGAGGTGGGAGAACGTGTGCTTAGAAAGCTCATTTCGGTCTCCTACTAGTTGTACTATATATATTCATGATGGGATGGTTAACCTTTTCCTGACCACTTATGTTAATTAAGTTTGTTCTTTAAACTCTGTCCTAGTGTACTATAGACCTTTGGTTCTCAACTCCAGTCCTCAAATCCCACCAAACATGTTTTGTGGATTTTGTTAATCATGCACAGGTGGGTTCATCTACGTAACTGGGTCAGTAATTATCCCACCTGCTTTCACGGACATAAATCCTGAAATTATGACCTGTTCCCCAAACTTTGTATTCAGGGACCCCTAACATGGCATGTTTTACAGATCTCCTCAGTATCACTACTGAAATATTTATTTTTTATTTTATAAATGTCTACTAGTTGGACACCTTTGCACCAACTAGTACATCTGGAAACCATGCGCTGTTAGGGGTTTCTGAGGATTGCGTTTGGAAAACAGTCGTTTACAGCCGTGGTTCTCAACCTCAATCCTCCCATTTCCCAGCAGGTCATGTTTTCAGGATTGCTGTCAAGCATTAATTCATTTTGTACTACATACACTATTCAGTGTATAAGGAGACCAATGTCTACATCTATGTTCAGGGACAATGCTAGGTTCTTCTGCCACTTTCCCAGTCATGCTCCACAGAGCGGTGGGCCCTGGATTGTGGTGCCCACATCCGAAACTCCCCCTTCCCAATCATCTACACCTAACGGCTTACTGTGATCGCTGGTTCTGTGTATGTCTGGATTACATACACTCTACTTTGTAATTTGTATGAGGCAGACTATAGCTTATTAAGTGCTAATTATGCCCCCTGCATGGGCTGCCACTCTTGCTGCAAAATCAAGCATTTGGGAACAATGGTGTTTGCCCCTAAACCTGCCTCAGTGACCCCTAGTTCCTTGAGAATTAGTAATATCACCAGCTTCACCGGCAGTGTCCTAGTTCCGAGGGAATTTGCGGGTTGAATATTGGTTCAGGCCACAACATGGCTGCCTCGTGTCGTCTCTTCAGAACATCGGTTTCACAAGGGATTCATTTCCAGAATGTGATTCTGGTTTCCAGTCTGGTTGAAAAAAGTTAATATTAAAGGTCCGTGCCCATTTGGCAAAAACTCTCTTCTCTGTAATAAAGCGATGACTTCCTTTGTGTCCTTTTTCATGAGAGATATACGTTGTACATTCATCCGGTCCCTGGGGATCGTAGTAGTGATAAGGCACCAACGTGTTATTGGTGGCCCTAGAGGGAAGAAACAAAAAACATTAACACAGATCTGCCAGTGGCTCAAGTGTCCGTGATCGTTTGATAGACAAAAACACAGACGATAATGTTTAAAACGTGGTTCTCAGGCCTAGCAAAGTATTCAGGTACTATATCCAGCCAATAGCTATCCAGAGAGACCAGCAGACATTAACAAAGCCAAACGGTGGATACAATGTTGCAGGTGGGCTGACTCCTATTTAATTATGGATGTTTGTATAATGGGTAAAAGGTGTGTGGTGTCCACGGGGCCCCGCACACCCCCCTCCCTGGAGATCAGCGCATTTGCAGTAGACTTGGAGGCTGGAGACAATATAGAGCAGGGGTATTCAATTTGCGGCCCTCCAGCTGGTCTGGAACTACACATCCCAGCATGCCCTGCCAAATTTTGCTATTACGTGTATGCTAAAACTTTGACAGGGCATGCTGGGATGTGTGGTTGCACAACAGCTAAAAGGTCCAAAGTACCCCAGAAAATGTAATTAGAAAAAAAATCACACACACATATATACACTGCTCAAAAAAATAAAGGGAACATTAAAATAACACAGCCTAGATCTGAATGAATGAAATATTCTTATTAAATACTTTGTTCTTTACATAGTTGAATGTGCTGACAACATAATCACACAAAAATGATCAATGGAAATCAAATTTATTAACCCATGGAGGTCTGGATTTGGAGTCACCCTCAAAATTAAAGTGGAAAAACACACTATAGGCTGATCCAACTTTGATGTAATGTCCTTAAAACAAGTCAAAATGAGGCTCAGTAGTGTGTGTGGCCTCCACGTGCCTGTATGACCTCCCTACAACCCACACAAGTGGCTCAGGTAGTGCAGCTCATCCAGGATGGCACATCAATGCGAGCTGTGGCAAGAAGGTTTGCTGTGTCTGTCAGCGTAGTGTCCAGAGCATGGAGGCGCTACCAGGAGACAGGCCAGTACGTCAGGAGACGTGGAGAAGGCCGTAGGAGGGCAACAACCCAGCAGCAGGACCGCTACCTCCGCCTTTGTGCAAGGAGGAACAGGAGGAGCACTGCCAGAGCCCTGCAAAATGACCTCCAGCAAGCCACAAATGTGCATGTGTCTACTCAAACGATCAGAAACAGACTCCATGAGGGTGGTATGAGGGCCCGACGTCCACAGGTGGGGGTTGTGCTTACAGCCCAACACCGTGCAGAACGTTTGGCATTTGCCAGAGAATACCAAGATTGGCAAATTCGCCACTGGCGCCCTGTGCTCTTCACAGATGAAAGCAGGTTCTCACTGAGCACATGTGACAGACGTGACAGAGTCTGGAGATGCCAAGGAGAACGTTCTGCTGCCTGCAACATCCTCCAGCATGACTGGTTTGGCAGTGGGTCAGTAATGGTGTGGGGTGGCATTTCTTTGGGGGGGCCGCACAGCCCTCCATGTGCTCGCCAGAGGTAGCCTGACTGCCATTAGGTACCGAGATGAGATCCTCAGACCCCTTGTGAGACCATATGCTGGTGCGGTTGGCCCTGGGTTCCTCCTAATGCAAGACAATGCTAGACCTCATGTGGCTGGAGTGTGTCAGCAGTTCCTGCAAGATGAAGGCATTGATGCTATGGACTGGTCCGCCCGTTTCCCAGAACTGAATCCAATTGAGCACATCTGGGACATCATGTCTCACTCCATCCACCAACGCCACGTTACACCACAGACTGTCCAGGAGTCGGCGGATGCTTTAGTCCAGGTCTGGGAGGAGATCCCTCAGGAGACCATCCGCCACCTCATCAGGAGCATGCCCAGGCATTGTAGGGAGGTCATACAGGCACGTGGAGGCCACACACATTACTGAGCCTCATTTTGACTTGTTTTAAGGACATTACATCAAAGTTGGATCAGCCTGTAGTGTGTTTTTCCACTTCTACTTTGAGGGTGACTCCAAATCCAGACCTCCATGGGTTAATAAATTTGATTTCCATTGATCATTTTTGTGTGATTTTGTTGTCAGCACATTCAACTATGTAAAGAACAAAGTATTTAATAAGAATATTTCATTCATTCAGATCTAGGAGGTGTTATTTTAGTGTTCCCATTATTTTTTTGAGCAGTGTATGTATATATATATATATATATATATATATATATATATATATATAATGCGTATGTGCGCTCATAGAGCATTAATTATAAATGACGGCTTGTTTGTATGCTCACAAGCCTTTAATTACCTCTAGAATATAATTAATTGACTTTTCCTAAGACTTCTTTATATTAAACAGGGTCACTGGGAAAATGCTTACAGAACATAATGTGATATTCTCTCAGTATTCTTGCCCCAAATATAGTATAGAGCAATTTAATTTCCTCGGGTATATGAGATATATTGCGGTAAACGCCTTCAAAAGTCAAACTGTCGAACTGTATAATAATATTGAGCTGTAATCATAATCTGGAACCTAAAAATTTACATCCTGAATCAATATCTGGAGCGAGTGATGAATATACAGCCAGTCAGGCATATAGCGGAATATTAAGATTGAGCTACAGTCTATCCACAAGGAATACATCCGAGAACGGAATTCTAATCAGCGGACATATGCGGAACATCTGTCTCTTTCCCTTTCAATGTATTCGCAATATTAAATACAACGTTAGAGTTAATTGTGTTTAGGAAGAAATCAAGAAAAATGAAATCCAAGAAAAAGCTGCAAATAATTTCTACATGTGAAGTGCAACAAGAGGGGGGTTCCGGCTAACAGTGACGCAGTCTTGTGCGCTGGCCCAGCAAAGAGATTAATGGGGAGTGTGGCTGGTGACTTATACATTCAACAGTCTGTAAATTTGCAGGTGTAAAAGACCATTTAATAGGATTCCTGTGTCCTGAAATTATATTTCTCTGACGTCCTAGTGGATGCTGGGACTCCGTCAGGACCATGGGGAATAGCGGCTCCGCAGGAGACAGGGCACAAAAGTAAAAGCTTTAGGATCAGGTGGTGTGCACTGGCTCCTCCCCCTATGACCCTCCTCCAAGCCTCAGTTAGGTTTTTGTGCCCGGCCGAGAAGGGTGCAATCTAGGTGGCTCTCATAAAGAGCTGCTTAGAGTAAAAGTTTTGATAGTTTTCTTATTTTCAGTGAGTCCTGCTGGCAACAGGCTCACTGCAACGAGGGACTTAGGGGAGAAGAAGTGAACTCACCTGCGTGCAGGATGGATTTGCTTCTTAGGCTACTGGACACTAGCTCCAGAGGGACGATCACAGGTACAGCCTGGATGGGTCACCGGAGCCGCGCCGCCGACCCCCTTGCAGATGCCGAAGTAAGAAGAGGTCCAGAAACCGGCGGCTGAAGGCTTTTCAGTCTTCATGAGGTAGCGCACAGCACTGCAGCTGTGCGCCATTGCTCTCAGCACACTTCACACCAACGGTCACTGAGGGTGCAGGGCGCTGGGGGGGGTGCCCTGGGCAGCAATGTTAATACCTTTTCTGGCTAAAAAGAATACATCACATATAGTCCCTGAGGCTATATGGATGTATTTCACCCCTGCCAGGTCTCAGAAAAAACGGGAGAAGAGCCCGCCGGAATAGGGGGCGGGGCCTATCTCCTCAGCACACAGCGCCATTTTCCCTCACAGAACTGCTGGTGGGAAGGCTCCCAGGCTCTCCCCTGCACTGCACTACAGAAACAGGGTTAAAACAGAGAGGGGGGGCACTTATTTGGCGATATGATTATATATTAAGATGCTATAAGGGAAAACACTTATATAAAGGTTGTCCCTGTATAATTATAGCGTTTTGGTGTGTGCTGGCAAACTCTCCCTCTGTCTCCCCAAAGGGCTAGTGGGGTCCTGTCCTCTATCAGAGCATTCCCTGTGTGTGTGCTGTGTGTCGGTACGTGTGTGTCGACATGTATGAGGACGATGTTGGTGAGGAGGCGGAGCAATTGCCTGTAATGGTGATGTCACTCTCTAGGGAGTCGACACCGGAATGGATGGCTTATTTAAGGAATTACGTGATAATGTCAACACGCTTCAAGGTCGGTTGATGACATGAGACGGCCGGCAAACAAATTAGTACCTGTCCAGGCGTCTCAAACACCGTCAGGGGCTTTAAAACGCCAATTTACCTCAGTCGGTCGACATAGACACGGACACTGACTCCAGTGTCGACGGTGAAGAAACAAACGTATTTTCCTTTAGGGCCACACGTTACATGTTAAGGGCAATTAAGGAGGTGTTACATATTTCTGATACTACAAGTACCACAAAAAAGGGTATTATGTGGGTGTAAAAAAACTACATGTAGTTTTTCCTGAATCAGATAAATTAAATGAAGTGTGTGATGATGCGTGGGTTTCCCCCGATAGAAAATTATTGGCGGTATACCCTTTCCCGCCAGAAGTTAGGGCGCGTTGGGAAACACCCCTTAGGGTGGATAAGGCACTCACACGCTTATCAAAACAAGTGGCGTTACCGTCTCCAGATACGGCCGCCCTCAAGGAGCCAGCTGATAGGAGGCTGGAAAATATCCTAAAAAGTATATACACACATACTGGTGTTATACTGCGACCAGCTATCGCCTCAGCCTGGATGTGCAGCGCTGGGGTGGCTTGGTCGGATTCCCTGACTGAAAATATTGATACCCTTGACAGGGACAGTATTTTATTGACTATAGAGCACAGAGAGATATTTGCACTCTGGCATCAAGAGTAAGTGCGATGTCCATATCTGCCAGAAGATGTTTATGGACACGACAGTGGTCAGGTGATGCAGATTCCAAACGGCACATGGAAGTATTGCCGTATAAAGGGGAGGAGTTATTTGGGGTCGGACCTGGTGGCCACGGCAACAGCTGGAAAATCCACCTTTTTTACCCTAAGTCACATCTCAGCAGAAAAAGACACCGTCTTTTCAGCCTCAGTCCTTTCGTCCCCATAAGGGCAAGCGGGCAAAAGGCCAGTCATATCTGCCCAGGGATAGAGGAAAGGGAAGAAGACTGCAGCAGGCAGCCCATTCCCAGGAACAGAAGCCTTCCACCGCTTCTGCCAAGTCCTCAGCATGACGCTGGGGCCGTACAGGACCCCTGGATCCTACAAGTAGTATCCCAGGGGTACAGATTGGAAATTCGAGACGTCTCCCCCTCGCAGGTTCCTGAAGTCTGCTTTACCAACGTCTCCCTCCGACAGGGAGCCAATATTGGAAACAATTCACAAGCTGTATTCCCAGCAGGTGATAATCAAGGTACTCCTCCTACAACAAGGAAAGGGGTATTATTCCACATTATATTGTGGTACTGAAGCCAGACGGCTCGGTGAGACCTATTCTAAATCTGAAATATTTGAACACTTACATACAAAGGTTCAAATCAAGATGGAGTCACTCAGAGCAGTAATAGCGAATCAGGAAGAAGGGGACTATATGGTGTCCCGGGACATCAGGGATGCTTCCTCCATGTCCCAATTTGCCCTTCTCACCAAGGGTACCTCAGGTTCGTGGTACAGAACTGTCACTATCAGTTTCAGACGATGCCGGTTGGATTGTTCACGGCACCCCGGGTCTTTACCAAGGTAATGGCCGAAATGATGATTCTTCTTCAAAGAAAATGGACGATATCCTGATAAGGGCAAGGTCCAGAGAACAGTTGGAGGTCGGAGTAGCACTATCTCAAGTAGTTCTACGACAGCACGGGTGGATTCTAAATATTCCAAAACCGCAGCTGTTTCCGACGACAATTTGCTGTTCCTAGGGATGATTCTGGACACAGTCCAGAAAAGGGTGTTTCTCCCGGAGAAGAAAGCAAGGGAGTTATCCGAGCTAGTCAGGAACCTCCTAAAACCAGGAAAAGTGTCAGTGCATCATTGCACAAGGGTCCTGGGAAAAATGGTGGCTTCTTACGAAGCGATTCCATTCGGCAGATTTCACGCAAGAACTTTTCAGTGGGATCTGCTGGAAAAATGGTCCGGATCGCATCTTCAGATGCATCAGCGGATAACCCTGTCTCCAAGGACAAGGGTGTTTCTTCTGCGGTGGTTGCAGAGTGCTCATCTACTAAAGGGCCGCAGATTCGGCATTCAGGACTGGGTCCTGGTGACCACGGATGCCAGCCGGAGAGGCTGGGGAGCAGTCACACAGGGAAAAAATTTCCAGGGAGTGTGATCAAGTCTGGAGACTTCTCTCCACATAAAACAATGCTCTAAGCTTAGCAAGACCTCTGCTTCAAGGTCAGCCGGTATTGATCCAGTGGGACAACATCACGGCAATCGCCCACGTAAACAGACAGGGCGGCACAAGAAGCAGGAGGGAAATGGCAGAAACTGCAAAGATTCTTCGCTGGGCGGAAAATCATGGGATAGCACTGTCAGCAGTTTTCATTCCGGGAGTGGACAACTGGGAAGCAGACTTCCTCAGCAGGCACGACCTCCACCCGGGAGAGTGGGGACTTCATCTGGAAGTCTTCCACATGATTGTGAACCGTTGGGAAAGACCAAAGGTGGACATGATGGCGTCCCGCCTGAACAAAAAACTGGACAGGTATTGCGCCAGGTCAAGAGACCCTCAGGCAATAGCTGTGGACGTTCTGGTAACACAGTGGGTGTACCAGTCGGTGTATGTGTTCCCTCCTCTGCTTCTCATACCCAAGGTACTGAGAATTATAAGACGTAGAGGAGTAAGAACTATACTCCTGGCTCCGGATTGGCCAAGAAGGACTTGGTACCCGGAACTTCAAGAAATGCTCACAGAGGACTCATGGCCTCTGCCGCTAAGAAGGGACTTGCTTCAGCAAGTACCATGTCTGTTCCAAGACTTACCGCGGCTGCGTTTGACGGCATGGCGGTGGAACGCCGGATCCTAAGGGAAAAAGGCATTCCGGAAGAGGTCATTCCTACCCTGGTCAAAGCCAGGAAGGAGGTGACCGCACAACATTATCACCACATGTGGCGAAAATATGTTGCGTGGTGTGAGGCCAGGAAGGCCCCACGAAGAAATTTCAACTCGGTCGATTCCTGCATTTCCTGCAAACAGGAGTGTCTATGGGCCTCAAATTGGGGTCCATTAAGGTTCAAATTTCGGCCCTGTCAATTTTCTTCCAGAAAGAATTGGCTTCACTTCCTGAAGTCCAGAAGTTTGTCAAGGGAGTACTGCATATACAACCCCCTTTTGTGCCTCCAGTGGCACTGTGGGATCTCCACGTAGTTCTGGGATTCCTCAAATCACATTTTAAACCGCTCAAATCTGTGGATTTGAAATATCTCACATGAAAAGTGACCATGCGGTTGGCCCTGGCCTCGGCCAGGCAAGTGTCAGAATTGGTGGCTTTGTCTCACAAAAGCCCATATCTGATTGTCCATTCGGACAGGGCAGAGCTGCGGACTCGTCCCCAGTTTCTCCCTAAGGTGGTGTCAGCGTTTCACCTGAACCAGTTTATTGTGGTACCTGCGGCTATTAGGGACTTGGAGGACTCCAAGTTGCTAGATGTTGTCAGGGCCCTGAAAATATAGGTTTCCAGGACGGCTGGAGTCAGGAAAACTGACTTGCTGTTATCCTGTATGCACCCAACAAACTGGGTGCTCTTGCTTCTAAGCAGACGATTGCTAGTTGGATGTGTAGTACAATTCAGCTTGCACATTCTGTGGCAGGCCTGCCACAGCCAAAATATGTAAATGCCCATTTCACAAGGAAGGTGGGCTCATCTTGGGCGGCTGCCCGAGGGGTCTCGGCTTTACAACTTTGCCGAGCTGCTACTTGGTCAGGAGCAAACACGTTTGCAAAATTCTACAAATTTGATACCCTGGCTGAGGAGGACCTGGAGTTCTCTCATTCGGTGCTGCAGAGTCATCCGCACTCTCCCGCCCGTTTGGGAGCTTTGGTATAATCCCCATGG
Source organism: Pseudophryne corroboree (assembly GCF_028390025.1). Lineage (NCBI taxonomy): Eukaryota > Metazoa > Chordata > Amphibia > Anura > Myobatrachidae > Pseudophryne > Pseudophryne corroboree. The sequence continues at coordinate 21,361,350 of NC_086452.1, forward strand.
TCCTGACGGAGTCCCAGCATCCACTAGGACGTCAGAGAAAATAAGAATTTACTTACCGATAATTCTATTTCTCGTAGTCCGTAGTGGATGCTGGGCGCCCATCCCAAGTGCGGATTGTCTGCAATACTTGTACATAGTTATTGTTACAAAAATCGGGTTATTATTGTTGTGAGCCATCTTTTCAGAGGCTCCGCTGTTATCATGCTGTTAACTGGGTTCAGATCACAGGTTGTACAGTGTGATTGGTGTGGCTGGTATGAGTCTTACCCGGGATTCAAAATCCTTCCTTATTGTGTACGCTCGTCCGGGCACAGTATCCTAACTGAGGCTTGGAGGAGGGTCATAGGGGGAGGAGCCAGTGCACACCACCTGATCCTAAAGCTTTTACTTTTGTGCCCTGTCTCCTGCGGAGCCGCTATTCCCCATGGTCCTGACGGAGTCCCAGCATCCACTTCGGACTACGAGAAATAGAATTATCGGTAAGTAAATTCTTATTTTTACTACTAAAACCATGAATATGCATTCATAAAAAGTAATTACGTCCCCTCGTTTTTCAATTAAGGTTTATAGATTTGAACCAAGATTCTTTAATGGGAATCCGTCTATTTTTTTTTTCTTCCAATTCATGTCCCCTTAATAACATATATTATTGTCTTCACTGCCGACGTGTGGCTTAATTGCCATTTAAAAACACAAAATGGGACAAAATAATCCCCATCCAAACTGCCCTTCTCCCCGAAGAAGCAGCCATTCTTGGGCGATACACCACACACACCATTTCCCATAATACAAAACTGATGAAGATAAAACGTACAGGTCGCCCTCACGCCAATTCCTACATTCCACAGGCCAAGCGCGAGGAGCCGAATAAACATTTACAACGAGCGGTGTAAAGAAAAATGATTTGGATATCAAAAGCGTAACACCCTGAGATCAGGTCCCATAACTTTACACTGAACAAACTTTTACCCTCAGCCTAAAAGTATATAATATAATATTTCTGGACAACAAAAGGTAGGTGCCATTTTGTTTTGCCCAGCTACAGTATCTCCATAAACACCAACAGAACAGCACCACCCAATGGCCGGGTTATGCCGAAAAATACCAAAGTATCTGCCAAACACTAATATTTATTAAAATAAATATCCCAAGAATCTTAAATACATATGTAAGGATTCCAGAAGCCATTGAGGAGTTGCAGGACCATATCTATACTCAAGGCTGCAACCAAACCCTGAGGCATACCTCCGCACAGTACCAGTTTGGGAGGACTGTGCCGCCATTCTTGAGAACTGGAGGTTCATTCCGATTTCCAGATGCAGGAAATAAAGGGGTGTTTCTTGACATTTTAAATATGTAATTGTACCATAGGGACTATGACACAAGTGGCACCCCTACTCCAAGAATAAGTTATAATTCGAGAGAAGTGATGTCACTCCTGTAACATATAAGTGATGACATCACTACCCATCAAATATAAGGACATATTTAACATATACTTTTCACAAATGCGATTTCATTTTTAGTATTTGGTCTCATTGTCCTATGCCTCATACTTAAGAGTTTAGCACACCCCATTTCAAGTAGATATAGACATTTTTTTAAATGTTAACGCCTACAATTGGGTGGGGCCTATTTTCTTGCATGCTGATTGACGACCGGATTGGGCGAATGCAATAACCTTTGGCGACACTGACCTTGCCAGCCAACTGTACAACAAGCGTCTGTGTATTCCAGATCTAGGTATAAATAACATTTGCTTTCCGCCCCATAAATCCGTTCTCGCAATGTCTGCTGATAGATTGTTGCATTTATTTAATTTTCCTCTTTTCCCAGCTCTGCCATTCCTCGGTTCATTGACTCCTCAGCATTACTTCCAACACCTTTGAGACGTCCTTGGTAAGAACAGATCTCTTTAGTTCCGTGGCAGTGATTACGCGGAATCGTTTCTCTCCTAATTAATACTTATCGTCGACAGCCGTTATAGCGTTCTAATCCTAACGAGGTAGCACTCTAAATAAGGATTAATACAGAGATCAGGCGAGTGTAGAACAGGCTCCGACGTTGGTGACATTGCCTGAAGTCGATAGGAAAGCAATCTCTGCTAACTAGTAGCCCATGTTATGTACTTAGCCCCGGCTGGCCTGCCAGGTGTAATGGGGGGGGGGGGTTGGTTTAGATCAGGCATGTCTAAACTGCGGCCCTCCAGCTGTTGAGAAACTACATATCCCAGCATGCCCTGACACAGTTTTAGCATTCTCTGATAGCAAAACTGTGTCAGGGCATGCTGGGATATGTAGTTTCACAACAGCTGGAGGGCCGCAGTTTGGACATGCCTGGTTTAGATGAATGGCATTTCAACCTCTGATCTCTGGACATCTGATAACCAAGGGGACCCTTCACCCGTGTTGTGCGGAGCTTCTGTTACTGGGACACCAGCCAATCAGCTCCTAGCTGCCATGTTACATCTGGGGTAGGGAAAAATCAATCTATGGTCCAGATTTATCAAGCCTTGCAGAGTGATAAATTGCATGGTGATAAATTGTCTGGTACTTTATCACCAAACAATCAGCTCCCAACTGTCATGTTACAGGCTGTGTTTAAAAAATGACAGGAGCTGATTGGTTGGTACTTTATCTCTCTCCAAGGTTTAGTACATCTCCCCCCTAAGACACCTCCTGAGCATCTGTAAAATACAAGTCCTTTTGCAGGGATAAATGCTTTGTAAGTCCCCTCCCTGAACTGGGGCCACCCCCATTATTATACTGTCAGTAATCACGTGTGACAAATGAATCCCACTTTCTGGCTGCATAACTAAGCACATGAAAAGGCTCCCTCCGCATCCTGATCTGCACGGACCAATCAGAGGTTGTGAAATTGTGCACCCCCTCCGAGGCCGCAATATTGTCCTGCATATACACACACTCCCATATCAACGGTGCAGTCGTGTATAGGTGCGACATGTCGCCATAGGTGCACAAAGTGTGACAACATTTCAAGGAAGGACATTAGGACACGTGCTGGCTATTGTGCTCATTCTCCCACATGTAACAATTGGGGGCCTCCCCTGGAACCTACACCTGAAGCCCACGCCACCCTGACCACAACCTGGTCCACCCACGCCCCTGCCCCGGATCTCAGCAGAAGGACAGAATTAAAGGTATGATGGTATTTTCATGGTGTCATTTCAGATGTGTAAATCAGGACAGGGGTTGTCGTTGTCACTATGACTGGTGCTAAGGCTGCCTCAGTGCACCCCTCCTAATCCCTCCTCACTGCTGTGCGCTGCAGTGGAAGGACGCAGCGGACAGCAGAGGAGATATCGCCCAACGTTCTGACCTGATCGGGACAAAGTGTCCCAATGGTGATAGCAGGACTGGGAGGCAGATGTATTAACCTGGAGAAGGCATAAGGAAGTGATAAACCAGTGATATGTGCAAGGTGATAAAGGCACCAGCCAATCAGATCCTAACTGTTAATTTACATATTGGAGCTGATTGGCTGGTGCCTTTATCACCTTGCACATATCACTGGTTTATCACTTCCTTATGCCGTCTCCAGGTTAATACATCTGCCCCTGAACCCTGAAACCAGGACTATATCGCCTTCATCAGGACTGTTGTCAGGCATGACATTATAGAGTGTAGACTGCTCCTCCGCTCCCAGCACCCGGCCATCAGCGGTACACCTCCGAGTGCTGGGTGACCGGGCGATTAGTGAGCAGAGGGGAGAGAACCCCGCACAGTCACCCTGGGGACTGGAGATTTACCTGCAGAAGTCTGGAGGAACCATCCCGTAGACATCGATCCGGTCACAGAGCTCTAGAGCAATGGACACCGTGAACCATCCCGTGCTCAGCCAAGTGTTCGTAACCTTCCTGAAAGAGACGGGTAAAGTCACGTTAGTATACACTGATAACAAGGAGCACATACGTGTGCAGGCGCATAGACTACAGGGAGCACATACGTGTGCAGGCGCATAAATAACTGTGAGCACATACATGTGCAGGCGCATAGGTTACAGGGAGCACATACGTGTGCAGGCGCATAAATAACTGTGAGCACATACATGTGCAGGCGCATAGGTTACAGGGAGCACATACGTGTGCAGACGCATAGGTTACAGGGAGCACATACGTGTGCAGGCGCATAGATTACAGGGAGCACATACGTGTGCAGGCGCATAGATTGCAGGGGCATAGATTACAGGGAGCACATACGTGTGCAGGCGCATAGATTACAGGGAGCACATACGTGTGCAGGCATATAGATTACAGGGAGCACATACGTGTGCAGGCACATAGATTACAGGGAGCACATAGGTGTGCAGGCGCATAGATTACAGGGAGCACATACGTGTGCAGGCGCATAGATTACAGGGAGCACATACGTGTGCAGGCATATAGATTACAGGGAGCACATACGTTTGCAGGCGCATAGATTACAGGGAGCACATACGTGTGCAGGCATATAGATTACAGGGAGCACATACGTGTGCGGGCATATAGATTACAGGGAGCACATACGTGTGCAGGCGCATAGATTACAGGGAGCACATACGTGTGCAGGCACATAGATTACAGGGAGCACATACGTGTGCAGGCGCATAGATTACAGGGAGCACATACGTGTGCAGGCATATAGATTACAGGGAGCACATACGTGTGCAGGCATATAGATTACAGGGAGCACATACGTGTGCAGGCGCATAGATTACAGGGAGCACATACGTGTGCAGGCGCATAGATTACAGGGAGCACATACGTGTGCAGGCGCATAGATTACAGGGAGCACATACGTGTGCAGGCGCATAGATTACAGGGAGCACATACGTGTGCAGGCATATAGATTACAGGGAGCACATACGTTTGCAGGCGCATAGATTACAGGGAGCACATACGTGTGCAGGCATATAGATTACAGGGAGCACATACGTGTGCGGGCATATAGATTACAGGGAGCACATACGTGTGCAGGCGCATAGATTACAGGGAGCACATACGTGTGCAGGCACATAGATTACAGGGAGCACATACGTGTGCAGGCATATAGATTACAGGGAGCACATACGTGTGCAGGCATATAGATTACAGGGAGCACATACGTGTGCAGGCGCATAGATTACAGGGAGCACATACGTGTGCAGGCGCATAGATTACAGGGAGCACATACGTGTGCAGGCGCATAGATTACAGGGAGCACATACGTGTGCAGGCGCATAGATTACAGGGAGCACATACGTGTGCAGGCGCATAGATTACAGGGAGCACATACGTGTGCAGGCGCATAGATAACAGTGAGCACACACATGTGCAGGCGCATAGATAACAGTGAGCACACACATGTGCAGGCGCATAGATAACAGTGAGCACACACATGTGCAGGCGCATAGATAACAGTGAGCACACACATGTGCAGGCACATAGATAACAGTGAGCACACACATGTGCAGGCACGTAGATAACAGTGAGCACACACATGTGCAGGCACGTAGATAACAGTGAGCACACACATGTGCAGGCACATAGATAACAGTGAGCACATACAATGAAGTGAGATCCGGTACGCGGTGTCACATAAAGGTCACTGCCGCACAGTGCGTTTAGTTTGCTCAGTGCCGCTGCTCTCGCTATCACCCTACACCGTGTCCTGCCCGGCTGATGATGGAAATGGAGCCACCACGTTATGTAGATTACACAGAGCACGGAGTCAGGCTTTCCCCAGGTAACCTAGCGGCAAGGGAACCAGTATTAGCCTGCTACAATACTAGCAAGCAGCCAGGTCATCTGCCCCTATAGCTCAGCGACTGGTCCCTATAGGGAGTGTAGGGAAATGTAATCGTGTACTGCACATATTATCCATCATTAACCCCTTATTCTCCATCAGTAGCAGCGCATCCATCAATCTTCAGCCCCTCATTCTTCATCAGCAACCTCTGATCCATCAATCATCAGCCCCATAGCCATCAATCATCAGCCCCTCATCCCCCATCAGTAGCCCCTCATTCTCCATCAGCAACCCCTTATCCATCAATCATTAGCCCCATAGCCATCAATCATCAGCCCCTCATCCCCCATCAGTAGCCCCACATCCATCAATCATTAGCCCCTCATCCATCAATGATTTGACCCTCATCCATCAATCATTACCCCTCATCCATCATTAGCCCCACATCCATCAATCATCAGCCCCTCATCCCCCATCAGTAGCCCCTCATCCATCAATCATTAGCCCCTCATCCATCAATCATTAGCCCCATAGCCATCAATCATCATCCCCTCATCCCCCATCAGTAGCCCCTCATTCTCCATCAGCAACCCATCATCCATCAATCATTAGCCCCTCATCCATCAATCATTAGCCCCATAGCCATCAATCATCAGCCCCTCATCCCCCATCAGTAGCCCCACATCCATCAATCATTAGCCCCTCATCCATCATTAGCCCCACATCCATCAATCATCAGCCCCTCATCCCCCATCAGTAGTCCCTCATCCATCAATCATTAGCCCCACATCCATCAATCATTAGCCCCACATCCGTCAATCATTAGCCCCACATCAGTCAATCATTAGCTCCTCATCCGTCAATCATTAGCCCCTCATCCGTCAATCATTAGCCCCATATCCGTCAATCAGTAGCCCCACATCCGTCAATCATTAGCCCCTCATCCGTCAATCATTAGCCCCTCATCCGTCAATCATCAGCCCCACATCCGTCAATCATCAGCCCCACATCCGTCAATCATCAGCCCCACATCCGTCAATCATTAGCCCCCTCATCCGTCAATCATTAGCCCCTCATCCGTCAATCATTAGCCCCCTCATCCGTCAATCATTAGCCCCTCATCCGTCAATCATTAGCCCCTCATCCGTCATTAGCCCCTCATCCGTCATTAGCCCCTCATCCGTCAATCATTAGCCCCTCATCCGTCAATCATTAGCCCCTCATCCGACAATCATTAGCCTCTCATCCATCAATCATTAGCCCCACATCCATCATTCATTATACCCTCATCCGTCAATCATTAGCCCCTCATCCGTCAATCATTAGCCCCACATCCATCAATCATTAGCCCACATCCGTCAATCATTAGCCTCTCATCCATCAATCATTAGCCCCTCATCCGTCAATCATTAGCCCCTCATCCGTCAATCATTAGCCCCTCATCCGTCATTAGCCCCTCATCCGTCATTAGCCCCTCATCCGTCAATCATTAGCCCCTCATCCGTCAATCATTAGCCCCTCATCCGACAATCATTAGCCTCTCATCCATCAATCATTAGCCCCACATCCATCATTCATTATACCCTCATCCGTCAATCATTAGCCCCTCATCCGTCAATCATTAGCCCCACATCCATCAATCATTAGCCCACATCCGTCAATCATTAGCCTCTCATCCATCAATCATTAGCCCCTCATCCGTCAATCATTAGCCCCTCATCCGTCAATCATTAGCCCCTCATCCGTCAATCATTAGCCTCTCATCCGTCAATCATTAGCCCCTCATCCCCCATCAGTAGCCCCACATCCATCAATCATTAACCCCTCATCCGTCAATCATTAGCCTCTCATCCATCAATCATTAACCCCTCATCCGTCAATCATTAACCCCTCATCCGTCAATCATTAGCCTCTCATCCATCAATCATTAGCCCCACATCCATCATTCATTATACCCTCATCCGTCAATCATTAGCCCCTCATCCGTCAATCATTAGCCCCACATCCATCAATCATTAGCCCACATCCGTCAATCATTAGCCTCTCATCCATCAATCATTAGCCCCTCATCCGTCAATCATTAGCCCCTCATCCGTCAATCATTAGCCCCTCATCCGTCATTAGCCCCTCATCCGTCATTAGCCCCTCATCCGTCAATCATTAGCCCCTCATCCGTCAATCATTAGCCCCTCATCCGACAATCATTAGCCTCTCATCCATCAATCATTAGCCCCACATCCATCATTCATTATACCCTCATCCGTCAATCATTAGCCCCTCATCCGTCAATCATTAGCCCCACATCCATCAATCATTAGCCCACATCCGTCAATCATTAGCCTCTCATCCATCAATCATTAGCCCCTCATCCATCAATCATTAGCCCCTCATCCGTCAATCATTAGCCCCTCATCCGTCAATCATTAGCCTCTCATCCGTCAATCATTAGCCCCTCATCCCCCATCAGTAGCCCCACATCCATCAATCATTAACCCCTCATCCGTCAATCATTAGCCTCTCATCCATCAATCATTAACCCCTCATCCGTCAATCATTAACCCCTCATCCGTCAATCATTAGCCTCTCATCCATCAATCATTAGCCCCACATCCGTCAATCATTAGCCTCTCATCCATCAATCATTAGCCCCTCATCCATCAATCATTAGCCCCTCATCCGTCAATCATTAGCCCCTCATCCGTCAATCATTAGCCTCTCATCCGTCAATCATTAGCCCCTCATCCCCCATCAGTAGCCCCACATCCATCAATCATTAACCCCTCATCCGTCAATAATTAGCCTCTCATCCATCAATCATTAACCCCTCATCCGTCAATCATTAACCCCTCATCCATCAATCATTAGCCTCTCATCCATCAATCATTAGCCCCTCATCCGTCAATCATTAGCCTCTCATCCGTCAATCATTAGCCCCTCATCCCCCATCAGTAGCCCCACATCCATCAATCATTAACCCCTCATCCGTCAATAATTAGCCTCTCATCCGTCAATCATTAGCCTCTCATCCGTCAATCATTAACCCCTCATCCGTCAATCATTAGCCCCTCATCCGTCAATCATTAGCCCCTCCCCTGTCAATCATTAGCCTCTCATCCGTCAATCATTAGCCCCTCATCCCCCATCAGTAGCCCCACATCCATCAATCATTAACCCCTCATCCGTCAATCATTAGCCTCTCATCCATCAATCATTAACCCCTCATCCGTCAATCATTAACCCCTCATCCGTCAATCATTAACCCCTCATCCGTCAATCATTAACCCCTCATCCGTCAATCATTAGCCTCTCATCCGTCAATCATTAACCCCTCATCCGTCAATCATTAACCCCTCATCCGTCAATCATTAGCCTCTCATCCATCAATCATTAACCCCTCATCCATCAATCATTAACCCCTCATCCGTCAATCATTAGCCCCACATCCATCAATCATTAACCCCTCATCCGTCAATCATTAGCCTCTCATCCATCAATCATTAGCCCCTCATCCATCAATCATTAGCCCACATCCGTCAATCATTAGCCCCTCATCCATCAATCATAAGCCCCTCATCCGTCAATCATTAACCCCTCATCCGTCAATCATTAGCCTCTCATCCGTCAATCATTAACCCCTCATCCGTCAATCATTAACCCCTCATCCGTCAATCATTAGCCTCTCATCCATCAATCATTAACCCCTCATCCATCAATCATTAACCCCTCATCCGTCAATCATTAGCCCCACATCCATCAATCATTAACCCCTCATCCGTCAATCATTAGCCCCTCATCCATCAATCATTAGCCCCTCATCCATCAATCATTAGCCCACATCCGTCAATCATTAGCCTCTCATCCATCAATCATTAGCCCCTCATCCGTCAATCATTAGCCCCTCATCCGTCAATCATTAGCCCCGCATCCGTCAATCATTAGCCTCTCATCCGTCAATCATTAGCCCCTCATCCGTCAATCATTAGCCCCTCATCCCCCATCAGTAGCCCCACATCCATCAATCATTAGCCCCTCATCCATCAATCATTTGCCCCTCATCCATCAATCATTAGCCCCTCATCCATCATTAGCCCCACATCCATCAATCATCAGCCCCTCATCCCCCATCAGTAGCCCCTCATCCATCAATCATCAGCCCCTCATCCCCCATCAGTAGCTCCTCATCCATCAATCATTAGCCCCACATCCATCAATCATTAGCCCCACATCCGTCAATCATTAGCTCCTCATCCGTCAATCATTAGCCCCTCATCCGTCAATCATTAGCCCCTCATCCGTCAATCAGTAGCCCCACATCCGTCAATCAGTAGCCCCACATCCGCCAATCATTAGCCCCACATCCGTCAATCATTAGCCCCACATCCGTCAATCATTAGCCCCCTCATCCGTCAATCATTAGCCCCTCACCCGTCAGTCATTAGCCCCCTCATCCGTCAATCATTAGCCCCTCATCCGTCAATCATTAGCCCCTCATCCGTCATTAGCCCCTCATCCGTCAATCATTAGCCCACATCCGTCAATCATTAGCCCCACATCCGTCAATCATTAGCCCCTCATCCGACAATCATTAGCCCCTCATCCGTCAATCATTAGCCCCTCATCCCCCATCAGTAGCCCCACATCCATCAATCATTAGCCCCGCATCCGTCAATCATTAGCCCCTCATCCGTCAATCATTAGCCCCGCATCCGTCAATCATTAGCCTCTCATCCGTCAATCATTAGCCCCTCATCCGTCAATCATTAGCCCCTCATCCCCCATCAGTAGCCCCACATCCATCAATCATTAGCCCCTCATCCATCAATCATTTGCCCCTCATCCATCAATCATTAGCCCCTCATCCATCATTAGCCCCACATCCATCAATCATCAGCCCCTCATCCCCCATCAGTAGCCCCTCATCCATCAATCATCAGCCCCTCATCCCCCATCAGTAGCTCCTCATCCATCAATCATTAGCCCCACATCCATCAATCATTAGCCCCACATCCTTTAATCATTAACCCCTCATCCGTCAATCATTAGCTCCTCATCCGTCAATCATTAGCCCCTCATCCGTCAATCATTAGCCCCTCATCCGTCAATCATCAGCCCCACATCCGTCAATCATCAGCCCCACATCCGTCAATCATCAGCCCCACATCCGTCAATCATTAGCCCCCTCATCCGTCAATCATTAGCCCCTCATCCGTCAATCATTAGCCCCCTCATCCGTCAATCATTAGCCCCTCATCCGTCAATCATTAGCCCCTCATCCGTCATTAGCCCCTCATCCGTCAATCATTAGCCCCTCATCCGTCAATCATTAGCCCCTCATCCGACAATCATTAGCCTCTCATCCATCAATCATTAGCCCCACATCCATCATTCATTATACCCTCATCCGTCAATCATTAGCCCCTCATCCGTCAATCATTAGCCCCACATCCATCAATCATTAGCCCACATCCGTCAATCATTAGCCTCTCATCCATCAATCATTAGCCCCTCATCCGTCAATCATTAGCCCCTCATCCGTCAATCATTAGCCCCTCATCCGTCAATCATTAGCCTCTCATCCGTCAATCATTAGCCCCTCATCCCCCATCAGTAGCCCCACATCCATCAATCATTAACCCCTCATCCGTCAATCATTAGCCTCTCATCCATCAATCATTAACCCCTCATCCGTCAATCATTAACCCCTCATCCGTCAATCATTAGCCTCTCATCCATCAATCATTAGCCCCACATCCGTCAATCATTAGCCTCTCATCCATCAATCATTAGCCCCTCATCCATCAATCATTAGCCCCTCATCCGTCAATCATTAGCCCCTCATCCGTCAATCATTAGCCTCTCATCCGTCAATCATTAGCCCCTCATCCCCCATCAGTAGCCCCACATCCATCAATCATTAACCCCTCATCCGTCAATAATTAGCCTCTCATCCATCAATCATTAACCCCTCATCCGTCAATCATTAACCCCTCATCCATCAATCATTAGCCTCTCATCCATCAATCATTAGCCCCTCATCCGTCAATCATTAGCCTCTCATCCGTCAATCATTAGCCCCTCATCCCCCATCAGTAGCCCCACATCCATCAATCATTAACCCCTCATCCGTCAATAATTAGCCTCTCATCCGTCAATCATTAGCCTCTCATCCGTCAATCATTAACCCCTCATCCGTCAATCATTAGCCTCTCATCCATCAATCATTAGCCCCTCATCCGTCAATCATTAGCCCCTCCCCTGTCAATCATTAGCCTCTCATCCGTCAATCATTAGCCCCTCATCCCCCATCAGTAGCCCCACATCCATCAATCATTAACCCCTCATCCGTCAATCATTAGCCTCTCATCCATCAATCATTAACCCCTCATCCGTCAATCATTAACCCCTCATCCGTCAATCATTAACCCCTCATCCGTCAATCATTAACCCCTCATCCGTCAATCATTAACCCCTCATCCGTCAATCATTAGCCTCTCATCCATCAATCATTAACCCCTCATCCATCAATCATTAACCCCTCATCCGTCAATCATTAGCCTCTCATCCATCAATCATTAGCCCCTCATCCATCAATCATTAGCCCACATCCGTCAATCATTAGCCCCTCATCCATCAATCATAAGCCCCTCATCCGTCAATCATTAACCCCTCATCCGTCAATCATTAGCCTCTCATCCGTCAATCATTAACCCCTCATCCGTCAATCATTAACCCCTCATCCGTCAATCATTAGCCTCTCATCCATCAATCATTAACCCCTCATCCATCAATCATTAACCCCTCATCCGTCAATCATTAGCCCCACATCCATCAATCATTAACCCCTCATCCGTCAATCATTAGCCCCTCATCCATCAATCATTAGCCCCTCATCCATCAATCATTAGCCCACATCCGTCAATCATTAGCCTCTCATCCATCAATCATTAGCCCCTCATCCGTCAATCATTAGCCCCTCATCCGTCAATCATTAGCCCCTCATCCGTCAATCATTAGCCTCTCATCCGTCAATCATTAGCCTCTCATCCGTCAATCATTAGCCCCTCATCCGTCAATCATTAGCCCCTCATCCGTCAATCATTAGCCCCTCATCCGTCAATCATTAGCCTCTCATCCGTCAATCATTAGCCTCTCATCCGTCAATCATTAGCCCCTCATCCGTCAATCATTAGCCTCTCATCCGTCAATCATTAGCCTCTCATCCGTCAATCATTAGCCCCTCATCCCCCATCAGTAGCCCCACATCCATCAATCATTAGCCCCGCATCCGTCAATCATTAGCCCCTCATCCGTCAATCATTAGCCCCGCATCCGTCAATCATTAGCCTCTCATCCGTCAATCATTAGCCCCTCATCCGTCAATCATTAGCCCCTCATCCCCCATCAGTAGCCCCACATCCATCAATCATTAGCCCCTCATCCATCAATCATTTGCCCCTCATCCATCAATCATTAGCCCCTCATCCATCATTAGCCCCACATCCATCAATCATCAGCCCCTCATCCCCCATCAGTAGCCCCTCATCCATCAATCATCAGCCCCTCATCCCCCATCAGTAGCTCCTCATCCATCAATCATTAGCCCCACATCCATCAATCATTAGCCCCACATCCGTCAATCATTAACCCCTCATCCGTCAATCATTAGCTCCTCATCCGTCAATCATTAGCCCCTCATCCGTCAATCATTAGCCCCTCATCCGTCAATCAGTAGCCCCACATCCGTCAATCAGTAGCCCCACATCCGCCAATCATTAGCCCCACATCCGTCAATCATTAGCCCCACATCCGTCAATCATTAGCCCCCTCATCCGTCAATCATTAGCCCCTCACCCGTCAGTCATTAGCCCCCTCATCCGTCAATCATTAGCCCCTCATCCGTCAATCATTAGCCCCTCATCCGTCATTAGCCCCTCATCCGTCAATCATTAGCCCACATCCGTCAATCATTAGCCCCACATCCGTCAATCATTAGCCCCTCATCCGACAATCATTAGCCCCTCATCCGTCAATCATTAGCCCCTCATCCCCCATCAGTAGCCCCACATCCATCAATCATTAGCCCCGCATCCGTCAATCATTAGCCCCTCATCCGTCAATCATTAGCCCCGCATCCGTCAATCATTAGCCTCTCATCCCTCAATCATTAGCCCCTCATCCGTCAATCATTAGCCCCTCATCCCCCATCAGTAGCCCCACATCCATCAATCATTAGCCCCTCATCCATCAATCATTTGCCCCTCATCCATCAATCATTAGCCCCTCATCCATCATTAGCCCCACATCCATCAATCATCAGCCCCTCATCCCCCATCAGTAGCCCCTCATCCATCAATCATCAGCCCCTCATCCCCCATCAGTAGCTCCTCATCCATAGCCCCACATCCATCAATCATTAGCCCCACATCCTTTAATCATTAACCCCTCATCCGTCAATCATTAGCTCCTCATCCGTCAATCATTAGCCCCTCATCCGTCAATCATTAGCCCCTCATCCGTCAATCAGTAGCCCCACATCCGTCAATCAGTAGCCCCACATCCGCCAATCATTAGCCCCACATCCGTCAATCATTAGCCCCACATCCGTCAATCATTAGCCCCCTCATCCGTCAATCATTAGCCCCTCACCCGTCAGTCATTAGCCCCCTCATCCGTCAATCATTAGCCCCTCATCCGTCAATCATTAGCCCCTCATCCGTCAATCATTAGCCCCTCATCCGTCATTAGCCCCTCATCCGTCAATCATTAGCCCACATCCGTCAATCATTAGCCCCACATCCGTCAATCATTAGCCCCTCATCCGACAATCATTAGCCCCTCATCCGTCAATCATTAGCCCCTCATCCGTCAATCATTAGCCCCTCATCCGTCAATCATTAGCCCCACATCCGTCAATCATTAGCCCCTCATACGTCAATCATTAGCCCCGCATCCGTCAATCATTAGCCCCTCATCCATCAATCATTAGCCCCTCATCCCCCATCAGTAGCCCCACATCCATCAATCATTAGCCCCGCATCCGTCAATCATTAGCCCCTCATCAGTCAATCATTAGCCCCGCATCCGTCAATCATTAGCCTCTCATCCGTCAATCATTATACCCTCATCCGTCAATCATTAGCCCCTCATCCGTCAATCATTAGCCCCGCATCCGTCAATCATTAGCCTCTCATCCGTCAATCATTATACCCTCATCCGTCAATCATTAGCCCCTCATCCGTCAATCATTATACCCTCATCCGTCAATCATTAGCCTCTCATCCATCAATCATTAACCCCTCATCCGTCAATCATTAGCCCCTCATCCATCAATCATTAGCCCCTCATCCATCAATCATTAGCCCACATCCGTCAATCATTAGCCTCTCATCCATCAATCATTAGCCCCTCATCCGTCAATCATTAGCCCCTCATCCGTCAATCATTAGCCTCTCATCCGTCAATCATTAGCCCCTCATCCGTCAATCATTAGCCCCTCATCCGTCAATCATTAGCCTCTCATCCGTCAATCATTAGCCCCTCATCCGTCAATCATTAGCCCCTCATCCCCCATCAGTAGCCCCACATCCATCAATCATTAGCCCCTCATCCCCCATCATTAGCCCCTCATCCGTCAATCATTAGCCTCTCATCCGTCAATCATTAGCCCCTCATCCATCAATCATTATACCCTCATCCGTCAATCATTAGCCTCTCATCCATCAATCATTAGCCCCTCATCCACCAATCATTAGCCCACATCCAATCATTAGCCCCTCATCCATCAATCATTAGCCCCACATCCATCAATCATTAGCCCCTCATCCGTCAATCATTAACCCCTCATCCGTCATTCGCCCCACATCCATCAATCATTATACTCTCATCCATCAATCATTAGCCCCACATCCATCAATCATTATACCCTCATCCATCAATCATTAGCCCCTCATCCATCAATCATTAGCCCCTCATCCATCAATCATTATACCCTCATCCGTCAATCATTAGCCCCTCATCCGTCAATCATTAACCCCTCATCCGTCAATCATTAGCCCCTCATCCGTCAATCATTATACCCTCATCCGTCAATCATTAGCCTCTCATCCATCAATCATTAGCCCCTCATCCGTCAATCATTAGCCCCTCATCCGTCAATCATTAGCCCCTCATCCGTCAATCATTAGCCTCTCATCCGTCAATCATTATCCCCTCATCCGTCAATCATTAGCCTCTCATCCATCAATCATTAGCCCCTCATCCATCAATCATTAGCCCCTCATCCCCCATCAGTAGCCCCACATCCATCAATCATTAGCCCCGCATCCGTCAATCATTAGCCCCTCATCAGTCAATCATTAGCCCCGCATCCGTCAATCATTAGCCTCTCATCCGTCAATCATTATACCCTCATCCGTCAATCATTAGCCCCTCATCCGTCAATCATTATACCCTCATCCGTCAATCATTAGCCTCTCATCCATCAATCATTAACCCCTCATCCGTCAATCATTAGCCCCTCATCCATCAATCATTAGCCCCTCATCCATCAATCATTAGCCCACATCCGTCAATCATTAGCCTCTCATCCATCAATCATTAGCCCCTCATCCGTCAATCATTAGCCCCTCATCCGTCAATCATTAGCCTCTCATCCGTCAATCATTAGCCCCTCATCCGTCAATCATTAGCCCCTCATCCGTCAATCATTAGCCTCTCATCCGTCAATCATTAGCCCCTCATCCGTCAATCATTAGCCCCTCATCCCCCATCAGTAGCCCCACATCCATCAATCATTAGCCCCGCATCCGTCAATCATTAGCCTCTCATCCATCAATCATTATACCCTCATCCGTCAATCATTAGCCTCTCATCCGTCAATCATTAGCCCCTCATCCGTCAATCATTAGCCCCTCATCCCCCATCAGTAGCCCCACATCCATCAATCATTAGCCCCTCATCCATCAATCATTTGCCCCTCATCCATCAATCATTAGCCTCTCATCCGTCAATCATTAGCCCCTCATCCGTCAATCATTAGCCCCTCATCCGTCAATCATTAGCCCCGCATCCGTCAATCATTAGCCTCTCATCCCTCAATCATTAGCCCCTCATCCGTCAATCATTAGCCCCTCATCCCCCATCAGTAGCCCCACATCCATCAATCATTAGCCCCTCATCCATCATTAGCCCCACATCCATCAATCATCAGCCCCTCATCCCCCATCATTAGCCCCTCATCCGTCAATCATTAGCCCCTCATCCATCAATCATTAGCCCACATCCGTCAATCATTAGCCCCTCATCCATCAATCATTAGCCCACATCCGTCAATCATTAGCCTCTCATCCATCAATCATTAGCCCCTCATCCGTCAATCATTAGCCCCTCATCCGTCAATCATTAGCCCCTCATCCGTCAATCATTAGCCTCTCATCCGTCAATCATTAGCCTCTCATCCGTCAATCATTAGCCCCTCATCCCCCATCAGTAGCCCTACATCCATCAATCATTAGCCCCGCATCCGTCAATCATT
This sequence comes from Pseudophryne corroboree, assembly GCF_028390025.1. Lineage (NCBI taxonomy): Eukaryota > Metazoa > Chordata > Amphibia > Anura > Myobatrachidae > Pseudophryne > Pseudophryne corroboree. The sequence continues at coordinate 21,378,609 of NC_086452.1, forward strand.
AGCCCCTCATCCGTCAATCATTAGCCCCGCATCCGTCAATCATTAGCCCCTCATCCGTCAATCATTAGCCTCTCATCCGTCAATCATTAGCCCCTCATCCCCCATCAGTAGCCCCACATCCATCAATCATTAGCCCCGCATCCGTCAATCATTAGCCCCTCATCCGTCAATCATTAGCCCCTCATCCGTCAATCATTAGCCCCTCATCCCCATCAGTAGCCCCACATCCATCAATCATCAGCCCCTCATCCCCCATCATTAGCCCCTCATCCGTCAATCATTAGCCCCTCATCCATCAATCATTAGCCCACATCCGTCAATCATTAGCCCCTCATCCATCAATCATTAGCCCACATCCGTCAATCATTAGCCTCTCATCCATCAATCATTAGCCCCTCATCCGTCAATCATTAGCCCCTCATCCGTCAATCATTAGCCCCTCATCCGTCAATCATTAGCCTCTCATCCGTCAATCATTAGCCTCTCATCCGTCAATCATTAGCCCCTCATCCCCCATCAGTAGCCCTACATCCATCAATCATTAGCCCCGCATCCGTCAATCATTAGCCCCTCATCCGTCAATCATTAGCCCCGCATCCGTCAATCATTAGCCCCTCATCCGTCAATCATTAGCCTCTCATCCGTCAATCATTAGCCCCTCATCCCCCATCAGTAGCCCCACATCCATCAATCATTAGCCCCGCATCCGTCAATCATTAGCCTCTCATCCATCAATCATTATACCCTCATCCGTCAATCATTAGCCTCTCATCCGTCAATCATTAGCCCCTCATCCGTCAATCATTAGCCCCTCATCCCCCATCAGTAGCCCCACATCCATCAATCATTAGCCCCTCATCCATCAATCATTTGCCCCTCATCCATCAATCATTAGCCCCTCATCCATCATTAGCCCCACATCCATCAATCATCAGCCCCTCATCCCCCATCATTAGCCCCTCATCCGTCAATCATTAGCCCCTCATCCATCAATCATTAGCCCACATCCGTCAATCATTAGCCCCTCATCCATCAATCATTAGCCCACATCCGTCAATCATTAGCCTCTCATCCATCAATCATTAGCCCCTCATCCGTCAATCATTAGCCCCTCATCCGTCAATCATTAGCCCCTCATCCGTCAATCATTAGCCTCTCATCCGTCAATCATTAGCCTCTCATCCGTCAATCATTAGCCCCTCATCCCCCATCAGTAGCCCTACATCCATCAATCATTAGCCCCGCATCCGTCAATCATTAGCCCCTCATCCGTCAATCATTAGCCCCGCATCCGTCAATCATTAGCCCCTCATCCGTCAATCATTAGCCTCTCATCCGTCAATCATTAGCCCCTCATCCCCCATCAGTAGCCCCACATCCATCAATCATTAGCCCCGCATCCGTCAATCATTAGCCCCTCATCCGTCAATCATTAGCCCCTCATCCGTCAATCATTAGCCCCTCATCCCCATCAGTAGCCCCACATCCATCAATCATTAGCCCCTCATCCATCAATCATTTGCCCCTCATCCATCAATCATTAGCCCCTCATCCATCATTAGCCCCACATCCATGAATCATCAGCCCCTCATCCCCCATCAGTAGCCCCTCATCCATCAATCATCAGCCCCTCATCCCCCATCAGTAGCTCCTCATCCATCAATCATTAGCCCCACATCCATCAATCGTTAGCCCCACATCCGTCAATCATTAACCCCTCATCCGTCAATCATTAGCTCCTCATCCGTCAATCATTAGCCCCTCATCCGTCAATCATTAGCCCCTCATCCGTCAATCAGTAGCCCCACATCCGTCAATCAGTAGCCCCACATCCGCCAATCATTAGCCCCACATCCGTCAATCATTAGCCCCACATCCGTCAATCATTAGCCCCCTCATCCGTCAATCATTAGCCCCTCACCCGTCAGTCATTAGCCCCCTCATCCGTCAATCATTAGCCCCTCATCCGTCAATCATTAGCCCCTCATCCGTCAATCATTAGCCCCTCATCCGTCAATCATTAGCCCACATCCGTCAATCATTAGCCCCACATCCGTCAATCATTAGCCCCTCATCCGACAATCATTAGCCCCTCATCCGTCAATCATTAGCCCCTCATCCCCCATCAGTAGCCCCACATCCATCAATCATTAGCCCCTCATCCGTCAATCATTAGCCCCGCATCCGTCAATCATTAGCCCCTCATCCGTCAATCATTAGCCCCTCATCCGTCAATCATTAGCCCCTCATCCCCCATCAGTAGCCCCACATCCATCAATCATTAGCCCCTCATCCATCAATCATTTGCCCCTCATCCATCAATCATTAGCCCCTCATCCATCATTAGCCCCACATCCATCAATCATCAGCCCCTCATCCCCCATCAGTAGCCCCTCATCCATCAATCATCAGCCCCTCATCCCCCATCAGTAGCTCCTCATCCATCAATCATTAGCCCCACATCCATCAATCATTAGCCCCACATCCGTCAATCATTAACCCCTCATCCGTCAATCATTAGCTCCTCATCCGTCAATCATTAGCCCCTCATCCGTCAATCATTAGCCCCTCATCCGTCAATCAGTAGCCCCACATCCGTCAATCAGTAGCCCCACATCCGCCAATCATTAGCCCCACATCCGTCAATCATTAGCCCCACATCCGTCAATCATTAGCCCCCTCATCCGTCAATCATTAGCCCCTCACCCGTCAGTCATTAGCCCCCTCATCCGTCAATCATTAGCCCCTCATCCGTCAATCATTAGCCCCTCATCCGTCAATCATTAGCCCCTCATCCGTCATTAGCCCCTCATCCGTCAATCATTAGCCCACATCCGTCAATCATTAGCCCCACATCCGACAATCATTAGCCCCTCATCCGACAATCATTAGCCTCTCATCCATCAATCATTAGCCCCTCATCCACCAATCATTAGCCCACATCCAATCATTAGCCTCTCATCCATCAATCATTAGCCCCACATCCATCAATCATTAGCCCCTCATCCGTCAATCATTAACCCCTCATCCGTCATTCGCCCCACATCCATCAATCATTATACTCTCATCCATCAATCATTAGCCCCACATCCATCAATCATTATACCCTCATCCATCAATCATTAGCCCCTCATCCATCAATCATTAGCCTCTCATCCATCAATCATTATACCCTCATCCGTCAATCATTAGCCCCTCATCCGTCAATCATTAGCCCCTCATCCGTCAATCATTATACCCTCATCCGTCAATCATTAGCCTCTCATCCATCAATCATTAGCCCCTCATCCGTCAATCATTAGCCCCTCATCCGTCAATCATTAGCCCCTCATCCGTCAATCATTAGCCTCTCATCCGTCAATCATTATCCCCTCATCCGTCAATCATTAGCCTCTCATCCATCAATCATTAGCCCCTCATCCATCAATCATTAGCCCCTCATCCCCCATCAGTAGCCCCACATCCATCAATCATTAGCCCCGCATCCGTCAATCATTAGCCCCTCATCAGTCAATCATTAGCCCCGCATCCGTCAATCATTAGCCTCTCATCCGTCAATCATTATACCCTCATCCGTCAATCATTAGCCCCTCATCCGTCAATCATTATACCCTCATCCGTCAATCATTAGCCTCTCATCCATCAATCATTAACCCCTCATCCGTCAATCATTAGCCCCTCATCCATCAATCATTAGCCCCTCATCCATCAATCATTAGCCCACATCCGTCAATCATTAGCCTCTCATCCATCAATCATTAGCCCCTCATCCGTCAATCATTAGCCCCTCATCCGTCAATCATTAGCCTCTCATCCGTCAATCATTAGCCCCTCATCCGTCAATCATTAGCCCCTCATCCCCCATCAGTAGCCCCACATCCATCAATCATTAGCCCCGCATCCGTCAATCATTAGCCCCTCATCCATCAATCATTAGCCCCTCATCCATCAATCATTAGCCCACATCCGTCAATCATTAGCCTCTCATCCATCAATCATTAGCCCCTCATCCGTCAATCATTAGCCCCTCATCCGTCAATCATTAGCCTCTCATCCGTCAATCATTAGCCCCTCATCCGTCAATCATTAGCCCCTCATCCCCCATCAGTAGCCCCACATCCATCAATCATTAGCCCCGCATCCGTCAATCATTAGCCTCTCATCCATCAATCATTATACCCTCATCCGTCAATCATTAGCCTCTCATCCGTCAATCATTAGCCCCTCATCCGTCAATCATTAGCCCCTCATCCCCCATCAGTAGCCCCACATCCATCAATCATTAGCCCCTCATCCATCAATCATTTGCCCCTCATCCATCAATCATTAGCCCCTCATCCATCATTAGCCCCACATCCATCAATCATCAGCCCCTCATCCCCCATCAGTAGCCCCTCATCCATCAATCATCAGCCCCTCATCCCCCATCAGTAGCCCCTCATCCGTCAATCATTAGCCCCTCATCCGTCAATCAGTAGCCCCACATCCGTCAATCATTAGCCCCACATCCGTCAATCATTAGCCCCACATCCGTCAATCATTAGCCCCCTCATCCGTCAATCATTAGCCCCTCACCCGTCAGTCATTAGCCCCCTCATCCGTCAATCATTAGCCCCTCATCCGTCAATCATTAGCCCCTCATCCGTCAATCATTAGCCCCTCATCCGTCAATCATTAGCCCCTCATCCGTCAATCATTAGCCCCTCATCCGTCAATCATTAGCCCACATCCGTCAATCATTAGCCCCTCATCCGTCAATCATTAGCCCCTCATCCGTCAATCATTAGCCCCTCATCCATCAATCATTAGCCCCACATCCATCAATCATTAGCCCCTCATCCGTTAATCATTAACCCCTCATCCGTCATTCGCCCCACATCCATCAATCATTATACTCTAATCCATCAATCATTAGCCCCACATCCATCAATCATTATATCCTCATCCATCAATCATTAGCCCCTCATCCATCAATCATTAGCCTCTCATCCATCAATCATTATACCCTCATCCGTCAATCATTAGCCCCACATCCGTCAATCATTAGCCTCTCATCCATCAATCATTAGCCCCTCATCCATCAATCATTAGCCCCTCATCCGTCAATCATCAGCCCCACATCCGTCAATCATTAGCCCCCTCATCCGTCAATCATTAGCCCCTCATCCGTCAATCATTAGCCCCCTCATCCGTCAATCATTAGCCCCTCATCCGTCAATCATTAGCCCCTCATCCGTCAATCATTAGCCCCTCATCCGTCAATCATTAGCCCCTCATCCGTCAATCATTAGCCCCTCATCCGTCAATCATTAGCCCACATCCGTCAATCATTAGCCCCTCATCCGTCAATCATTAGCCCCTCATCCGTCAATCATTAGCCTCTCATCCCTCAATCATTAGCCTCTCATCCATCAATCATTAGCCCACATCCGTCAATCATTAGCCCCACATCCGTCAATCATTAGCCCCTCATCCGTCAATCATTAGCCCCTCATCCGTCAATCATTAGCCCCACAGCCGTCAATCACTAGCCCCTCATCCGTCAATCATTAGCCCCTCATCCGTCAATCATTAACCCCTCATCCGTCAATCATTAGCCTCTCACCCGTCAATCATTAACCCCTCATCCGTCAATCATTAACCCCTCATCCGTCAATCATTAGCCTCTCATCCATCAATCATTAACCCCTCATCCGTCAATCATTAGCCCCACATCCATCAATCATTAACCCCTCATCCGTCAATCATTAGCCTCTCATCCATCAATCATTAGCCCACATCCGTCAATCATTAGCCTCTCATCCATCAATCATTAGCCCCTCATCCGTCAATCATTAGCCCCTCATCCGTCAATCATTAGCCTCTCATCCGTCAATCATTAGCCCCTCATCCCCCATCAGTAGCCCCACATCCATCAATCATTAGCCCACATCCGTCAATCATTAGCCCCTCATCCGTCAATCATTAGCCCCGCATCCGTCAATCATTAGCCTCTCATCCGTCAATCATTAGCCCCTCATCCGTCAATCATTAGCCCCTCATCCCCCATCAGTAGCCCCACATCCATCAATCATTAGCCCCTCATCCATCAATCATTTGCCCCTCATCCATCAATCATTAGCCCCTCATCCATCATTAGCCCCACATCCATCAATCATCAGCCCCTCATCCCCCATCAGTAGCCCCTCATCCATCAATCATCAGCCCCTCATCCCCCATCAGTAGCTCCTCATCCATCAATCATTAGCCCCACATCCATCAATCATTAGCCCCACATCCATCAATCATTAACCCCTCATCCATCAATCATTAACCCCTCATCCGTCAATCATTAGCCCCACATCCATCAATCATTAACCCCTCATCCGTCAATCATTAGCCTCTCATCCATCAATCATTAGCCCCTCATCCATCAATCATTAGCCCACATCCGTCAATCATTAGCCTCTCATCCATCAATCATTAGCCCCTCATCCGTCAATCATTAGCCCCTCATCCGTCAATCATTAGCCCCTCATCCGTCAATCATTAGCCTCTCATCCGTCAATCATTAGAACCTCACCCCCATCAGTAGCCCCACATCCATCAATCATTAGCCCCGCATCCGTCAATCATTAGCCCCTCATCCGTCAATCATTAGCCCCGCATCCGTCAATCATTAGCCCCTCATCCGTCAATCATTAGCCCCACATCCGTCAATCATTAGCCCCTCATCCGTCAATCATTAGCCCCTCATCCGTCAATCATTAGCCCCTCATCCATCAATCATTAGCCCCTCATCCATCAATCATTAGCCCCTCATCCATCAATCATTAGCCCCACATCCATCAATCATTATACCCTCATCCATCAATCATTAGCCCCACATCCATCAATCATTAACCCCTCATCCGTCATTAGCCCCACATCCATCAATCATTATACTCTCATCCATCAATCATTAGCCCCACATCCATCAATCATTATACCCTCATCCATCAATCATTAACCCCTCATCCATCAATCATTAGCCTCTCATCCATCAATCATTATACCCTCATCCGTCAATCATTAGCCCCTCATCCGTCAATCATGAGCCCCTCATCCATCAATCATTATACCCTCATCCATCAATCATTAGCCTCTCATCCATCAATCATTAACCCCTCATCCGTCAATCATTAGCCTCTCATCCATCAATCATTAGCCCCTCATCCGTCAATCATTAGCCCCTCACCTGTCAATCATTAGCCCCTCATCCGTCAATCATTAGCCTCTCATCCGTCAATCATTAGCCCCTCATCCGTCAATCATTAGCCCCTCATCCATCAATCATTAGCCCCTCATCCGTCAATCATTAGCCCCTCATCCGTCAATCATTAGCCCCTCACCCCCATCAGTAGCCCCACATCCATCAATCATTAGCCCCGCATCCGTCAATCATTAGCCCCTCATCCGTCAATCATTAGCCCCGCATCCGTCAATCATTAGCCTCTCATCCGTCAATCATTAGCCCCTCATCCGTCAATCATTAGCCCCTCATCCCCCATCAGTAGCCCCACATACATCAATCATTAGCCCCTCATCCATCAATCATTAGCCCCTTATCCATCATTAGCCCCACATCCATCAATCATCAGCCCCTCATCCCCCATCAGTAGCCCCTCATCCATCAATCATCAGCCCCTCATCCCCCATCAGTAGCTCCTCATCCAATCATTAGCCCCACATCCATCAATCATTAGCCGCACATCCGTCAATCATTAACCCCACATCCGTCAATCATTAACCCCACATCCGTCAATCATTAGCCCCTCATCCTCAATCATAAGCCCCTCATCCGTCAATCATTAGCCCCTCATCCGTCAATCATTAGCCCCTCATCCGTCAATCATTAGCCCCACATCCGTCAATCATTAGCCCCTCATCCGTCAATCATTAGCCCCTCATCCGTCAATCATTAGCCCCTCATCCATCAATCATTAGCCCCTCATCCATCAATCATTAGCCCCACATCCATCAATCATTATACCCTCATCCATCAATCATTAGCCCCACATCCATCAATCATTAACCCCTCATCCGTCATTAGCCCCACATCCATCAATCATTATACTCTCATCCATCAATCATTAGCCCCACATCCATCAATCATTATACCCTCATCCATCAATCATTAGCCCCTCATCCGTCAATCATTAGCCCCTCATCCGTCAATCATTAGCCCCTCATCCGTCAATCATTAGCCTCTCATCCGTCAATCATTAGCCCCTCACCCCCATCAGTAGCCCCACATCCATCAATCATTAGCCCCGCATCCGTCAATCATTAGCCCCTCATCCGTCAATCATTAGCCCCGCATCCGTCAATCATTAGCCCCTCATCCGTCAATCATTAGCCCCACATCCGTCAATCATTAGCCCCTCATCCGTCAATCATTAGCCCCTCATCCGTCAATCATTAGCCCCTCATCCATCAATCATTAGCCCCTCATCCATCAATCATTAGCCCCTCATCCATCAATCATTAGCCCCACATCCATCAATCATTATACCCTCATCCATCAATCATTAGCCCCACATCCATCAATCATTAACCCCTCATCCGTCATTAGCCCCACATCCATCAATCATTATACTCTCATCCATCAATCATTAGCCCCACATCCATCAATCATTATACCCTCATCCATCAATCATTAACCCCTCATCCATCAATCATTAGCCTCTCATCCATCAATCATTATACCCTCATCCGTCAATCATTAGCCCCTCATCCGTCAATCATGAGCCCCTCATCCATCAATCATTATACCCTCATCCATCAATCATTAGCCTCTCATCCATCAATCATTAACCCCTCATCCGTCAATCATTAGCCTCTCATCCATCAATCATTAGCCCCTCATCCGTCAATCATTAGCCCCTCACCTGTCAATCATTAGCCCCTCATCCGTCAATCATTAGCCTCTCATCCGTCAATCATTAGCCCCTCATCCGTCAATCATTAGCCCCTCATCCATCAATCATTAGCCCCTCATCCGTCAATCATTAGCCCCTCATCCGTCAATCATTAGCCCCTCACCCCCATCAGTAGCCCCACATCCATCAATCATTAGCCCCGCATCCGTCAATCATTAGCCCCTCATCCGTCAATCATTAGCCCCGCATCCGTCAATCATTAGCCTCTCATCCGTCAATCATTAGCCCCTCATCCGTCAATCATTAGCCCCTCATCCCCCATCAGTAGCCCCACATACATCAATCATTAGCCCCTCATCCATCAATCATTAGCCCCTTATCCATCATTAGCCCCACATCCATCAATCATCAGCCCCTCATCCCCCATCAGTAGCCCCTCATCCATCAATCATCAGCCCCTCATCCCCCATCAGTAGCTCCTCATCCAATCATTAGCCCCACATCCATCAATCATTAGCCCCACACCCGTCAATCATTAACCCCACATCCGTCAATCATTAACCCCACATCCGTCAATCATTAGCCCCTCATCCTCAATCATAAGCCCCTCATCCGTCAATCATTAGCCCCTCATCCGTCAATCATTAGCCCCTCATCCGTCAATCATTAGCCCCACATCCGTCAATCATTAGCCCCTCATCCGTCAATCATTAGCCCCTCATCCGTCAATCATTAGCCCCTCATCCATCAATCATTAGCCCCTCATCCATCAATCATTAGCCCCACATCCATCAATCATTATACCCTCATCCATCAATCATTAGCCCCACATCCATCAATCATTAACCCCTCATCCGTCATTAGCCCCACATCCATCAATCATTATACTCTCATCCATCAATCATTAGCCCCACATCCATCAATCATTATACCCTCATCCATCAATCATTAACCCCTCATCCATCAATCATTAGCCTCTCATCCATCAATCATTATACCCTCATCCGTCAATCATTAGCCCCTCATCCGTCAATCATTAGCCCCTCATCCGTCAATCATTAGCCCCTCATCCGTCAATCATTAGCCTCTCATCCGTCAATCATTAGCCTCTCATCCGTCAATCATTAGCCCCTCATCCCCCATCAGTAGCCCTACATCCATCAATCATTAGCCCCGCATCCGTCAATCATTAGCCCCTCATCCGTCAATCATTAGCCCCGCATCCGTCAATCATTAGCCCCTCATCCGTCAATCATTAGCCTCTCATCCGTCAATCATTAGCCCCTCATCCCCCATCAGTAGCCCCACATCCATCAATCATTAGCCCCGCATCCGTCAATCATTAGCCCCTCATCCGTCAATCATTAGCCCCTCATCCGTCAATCATTAGCCCCTCATCCCCATCAGTAGCCCCACATCCATCAATCATTAGCCCCTCATCCATCAATCATTTGCCCCTCATCCATCAATCATTAGCCCCTCATCCATCATTAGCCCCACATCCATGAATCATCAGCCCCTCATCCCCCATCAGTAGCCCCTCATCCATCAATCATCAGCCCCTCATCCCCCATCAGTAGCTCCTCATCCATCAATCATTAGCCCCACATCCATCAATCATTAGCCCCACATCCGTCAATCATTAACCCCTCATCCGTCAATCATTAGCTCCTCATCCGTCAATCATTAGCCCCTCATCCGTCAATCATTAGCCCCTCATCCGTCAATCAGTAGCCCCACATCCGTCAATCAGTAGCCCCACATCCGCCAATCATTAGCCCCACATCCGTCAATCATTAGCCCCACATCCGTCAATCATTAGCCCCCTCATCCGTCAATCATTAGCCCCTCACCCGTCAGTCATTAGCCCCCTCATCCGTCAATCATTAGCCCCTCATCCGTCAATCATTAGCCCCTCATCCGTCAATCATTAGCCCCTCATCCGTCAATCATTAGCCCACATCCGTCAATCATTAGCCCCACATCCGTCAATCATTAGCCCCTCATCCGACAATCATTAGCCCCTCATCCGTCAATCATTAGCCCCTCATCCCCCATCAGTAGCCCCACATCCATCAATCATTAGCCCCTCATCCGTCAATCATTAGCCCCGCATCCGTCAATCATTAGCCCCTCATCCGTCAATCATTAGCCCCTCATCCGTCAATCATTAGCCCCTCATCCCCCATCAGTAGCCCCACATCCATCAATCATTAGCCCCTCATCCATCAATCATTTGCCCCTCATCCATCAATCATTAGCCCCTCATCCATCATTAGCCCCACATCCATCAATCATCAGCCCCTCATCCCCCATCAGTAGCCCCTCATCCATCAATCATCAGCCCCTCATCCCCCATCAGTAGCTCCTCATCCATCAATCATTAGCCCCACATCCATCAATCATTAGCCCCACATCCGTCAATCATTAACCCCTCATCCGTCAATCATTAGCTCCTCATCCGTCAATCATTAGCCCCTCATCCGTCAATCATTAGCCCCTCATCCGTCAATCAGTAGCCCCACATCCGTCAATCAGTAGCCCCACATCCGCCAATCATTAGCCCCACATCCGTCAATCATTAGCCCCACATCCGTCAATCATTAGCCCCCTCATCCGTCAATCATTAGCCCCTCACCCGTCAGTCATTAGCCCCCTCATCCGTCAATCATTAGCCCCTCATCCGTCAATCATTAGCCCCTCATCCGTCAATCATTAGCCCCTCATCCGTCATTAGCCCCTCATCCGTCAATCATTAGCCCACATCCGTCAATCATTAGCCCCACATCCGACAATCATTAGCCCCTCATCCGACAATCATTAGCCTCTCATCCATCAATCATTAGCCCCTCATCCACCAATCATTAGCCCACATCCAATCATTAGCCTCTCATCCATCAATCATTAGCCCCACATCCATCAATCATTAGCCCCTCATCCGTCAATCATTAACCCCTCATCCGTCATTCGCCCCACATCCATCAATCATTATACTCTCATCCATCAATCATTAGCCCCACATCCATCAATCATTATACCCTCATCCATCAATCATTAGCCCCTCATCCATCAATCATTAGCCTCTCATCCATCAATCATTATACCCTCATCCGTCAATCATTAGCCCCTCATCCGTCAATCATTAGCCCCTCATCCGTCAATCATTATACCCTCATCCGTCAATCATTAGCCTCTCATCCATCAATCATTAGCCCCTCATCCGTCAATCATTAGCCCCTCATCCGTCAATCATTAGCCCCTCATCCGTCAATCATTAGCCTCTCATCCGTCAATCATTATCCCCTCATCCATCAATCATTAGCCTCTCATCCATCAATCATTAGCCCCTCATCCATCAATCATTAGCCCCTCATCCCCCATCAGTAGCCCCACATCCATCAATCATTAGCCCCGCATCCGTCAATCATTAGCCCCTCATCAGTCAATCATTAGCCCCGCATCCGTCAATCATTAGCCTCTCATCCGTCAATCATTATACCCTCATCCGTCAATCATTAGCCCCTCATCCGTCAATCATTATACCCTCATCCGTCAATCATTAGCCTCTCATCCATCAATCATTAACCCCTCATCCGTCAATCATTAGCCCCTCATCCATCAATCATTAGCCCCTCATCCATCAATCATTAGCCCACATCCGTCAATCATTAGCCTCTCATCCATCAATCATTAGCCCCTCATCCGTCAATCATTAGCCCCTCATCCGTCAATCATTAGCCTCTCATCCGTCAATCATTAGCCCCTCATCCGTCAATCATTAGCCCCTCATCCCCCATCAGTAGCCCCACATCCATCAATCATTAGCCCCGCATCCGTCAATCATTAGCCCCTCATCCATCAATCATTAGCCCCTCATCCATCAATCATTAGCCCACATCCGTCAATCATTAGCCTCTCATCCATCAATCATTAGCCCCTCATCCGTCAATCATTAGCCCCTCATCCGTCAATCATTAGCCTCTCATCCGTCAATCATTAGCCCCTCATCCGTCAATCATTAGCCCCTCATCCCCCATCAGTAGCCCCACATCCATCAATCATTAGCCCCGCATCCGTCAATCATTAGCCTCTCATCCATCAATCATTATACCCTCATCCGTCAATCATTAGCCTCTCATCCGTCAATCATTAGCCCCTCATCCGTCAATCATTAGCCCCTCATCCCCCATCAGTAGCCCCACATCCATCAATCATTAGCCCCTCATCCATCAATCATTTGCCCCTCATCCATCAATCATTAGCCCCTCATCCATCATTAGCCCCACATCCATCAATCATCAGCCCCTCATCCCCCATCAGTAGCCCCTCATCCATCAATCATCAGCCCCTCATCCCCCATCAGTAGCCCCTCATCCGTCAATCATTAGCCCCTCATCCGTCAATCAGTAGCCCCACATCCGTCAATCATTAGCCCCACATCCGTCAATCATTAGCCCCACATCCGTCAATCATTAGCCCCCTCATCCGTCAATCATTAGCCCCTCACCCGTCAGTCATTAGCCCCCTCATCCGTCAATCATTAGCCCCTCATCCGTCAATCATTAGCCCCTCATCCGTCAATCATTAGCCCCTCATCCGTCAATCATTAGCCCCTCATCCGTCATTAGCCCCTCATCCGTCAATCATTAGCCCACATCCGTCAATCATTAGCCCCACATCCGTCAATCATTAGCCCCTCATCCGACAATCATTAGCCCCTCATCCGTCAATCATTAGCCCCTCATCCGTCAATCATTAGCCCCTCATCCGTCAATCATTAGCCCCACATCCGTCAATCATTAGCCCCTCATACGTCAATCATTAGCCCCTCATACGTCAATCATTAGCCCCTCATCCGTCAATCATTAGCCTCTCATCCGTCAATCATTAGCCCCTCATCCATCAATCATTATACCCTCATCCGTCAATCATTAGCCTCTCATCCATCAATCATTAGCCCCTCATCCACCAATCATTAGCCCACATCCAATCATTAGCCCCTCATCCATCAATCATTAGCCCCACATCCATCAATCATTAGCCCCTCATCCGTTAATCATTAACCCCTCATCCGTCATTCGCCCCACATCCATCAATCATTATACTCTAATCCATCAATCATTAGCCCCACATCCATCAATCATTATATCCTCATCCATCAATCATTAGCCCCTCATCCATCAATCATTAGCCTCTCATCCATCAATCATTATACCCTCATCCGTCAATCATTAGCCCCACATCCGTCAATCATTAGCCTCTCATCCATCAATCATTAGCCCCTCATCCATCAATCATTAGCCCCTCATCCGTCAATCATCAGCCCCACATCCGTCAATCATTAGCCCCCTCATCCGTCAATCATTAGCCCCTCATCCGTCAATCATTAGCCCCCTCATCCGTCAATCATTAGCCCCTCATCCGTCAATCATTAGCCCCTCATCCGTCAATCATTAGCCCCTCATCCGTCAATCATTAGCCCCTCATCCGTCAATCATTAGCCCCTCATCCGTCAATCATTAGCCCACATCCGTCAATCATTAGCCCCTCATCCGTCAATCATTAGCCCCTCATCCGTCAATCATTAGCCTCTCATCCCTCAATCATTAGCCTCTCATCCATCAATCATTAGCCCACATCCGTCAATCATTAGCCCCACATCCGTCAATCATTAGCCCCTCATCCGTCAATCATTAGCCCCTCATCCGTCAATCATTAGCCCCACAGCCGTCAATCACTAGCCCCTCATCCGTCAATCATTAGCCCCTCATCCGTCAATCATTAACCCCTCATCCGTCAATCATTAGCCTCTCACCCGTCAATCATTAACCCCTCATCCGTCAATCATTAACCCCTCATCCGTCAATCATTAGCCTCTCATCCATCAATCATTAACCCCTCATCCGTCAATCATTAGCCCCACATCCATCAATCATTAACCCCTCATCCGTCAATCATTAGCCTCTCATCCATCAATCATTAGCCCACATCCGTCAATCATTAGCCTCTCATCCATCAATCATTAGCCCCTCATCCGTCAATCATTAGCCCCTCATCCGTCAATCATTAGCCTCTCATCCGTCAATCATTAGCCCCTCATCCCCCATCAGTAGCCCCACATCCATCAATCATTAGCCCACATCCGTCAATCATTAGCCCCTCATCCGTCAATCATTAGCCCCGCATCCGTCAATCATTAGCCTCTCATCCGTCAATCATTAGCCCCTCATCCGTCAATCATTAGCCCCTCATCCCCCATCAGTAGCCCCACATCCATCAATCATTAGCCCCTCATCCATCAATCATTTGCCCCTCATCCATCAATCATTAGCCCCTCATCCATCATTAGCCCCACATCCATCAATCATCAGCCCCTCATCCCCCATCAGTAGCCCCTCATCCATCAATCATCAGCCCCTCATCCCCCATCAGTAGCTCCTCATCCATCAATCATTAGCCCCACATCCATCAATCATTAGCCCCACATCCATCAATCATTAACCCCTCATCCATCAATCATTAACCCCTCATCCGTCAATCATTAGCCCCACATCCATCAATCATTAACCCCTCATCCGTCAATCATTAGCCTCTCATCCATCAATCATTAGCCCCTCATCCATCAATCATTAGCCCACATCCGTCAATCATTAGCCTCTCATCCATCAATCATTAGCCCCTCATCCGTCAATCATTAGCCCCTCATCCGTCAATCATTAGCCCCTCATCCGTCAATCATTAGCCTCTCATCCGTCAATCATTAGAACCTCACCCCCATCAGTAGCCCCACATCCATCAATCATTAGCCCCGCATCCGTCAATCATTAGCCCCTCATCCGTCAATCATTAGCCCCGCATCCGTCAATCATTAGCCCCTCATCCGTCAATCATTAGCCCCACATCCGTCAATCATTAGCCCCTCATCCGTCAATCATTAGCCCCTCATCCGTCAATCATTAGCCCCTCATCCATCAATCATTAGCCCCTCATCCATCAATCATTAGCCCCTCATCCATCAATCATTAGCCCCACATCCATCAATCATTATACCCTCATCCATCAATCATTAGCCCCACATCCATCAATCATTAACCCCTCATCCGTCATTAGCCCCACATCCATCAATCATTATACTCTCATCCATCAATCATTAGCCCCACATCCATCAATCATTATACCCTCATCCATCAATCATTAACCCCTCATCCATCAATCATTAGCCTCTCATCCATCAATCATTATACCCTCATCCGTCAATCATTAGCCCCTCATCCGTCAATCATGAGCCCCTCATCCATCAATCATTATACCCTCATCCATCAATCATTAGCCTCTCATCCATTAATCATTAACCCCTCATCCGTCAATCATTAGCCTCTCATCCATCAATCATTAGCCCCTCATCCGTCAATCATTAGCCCCTCACCTGTCAATCATTAGCCCCTCATCCGTCAATCATTAGCCTCTCATCCGTCAATCATTAGCCCCTCATCCGTCAATCATTAGCCCCTCATCCATCAATCATTAGCCCCTCATCCGTCAATCATTAGCCCCTCATCCGTCAATCATTAGCCCCTCACCCCCATCAGTAGCCCCACATCCATCAATCATTAGCCCCGCATCCGTCAATCATTAGCCCCTCATCCGTCAATCATTAGCCCCGCATCCGTCAATCATTAGCCTCTCATCCGTCAATCATTAGCCCCTCATCCGTCAATCATTAGCCCCTCATCCCCCATCAGTAGCCCCACATACATCAATCATTAGCCCCTCATCCATCAATCATTAGCCCCTTATCCATCATTAGCCCCACATCCATCAATCATCAGCCCCTCATCCCCCATCAGTAGCCCCTCATCCATCAATCATCAGCCCCTCATCCCCCATCAGTAGCTCCTCATCCAATCATTAGCCCCACATCCATCAATCATTAGCCCCACATCCGTCAATCATTAACCCCACATCCGTCAATCATTAACCCCACATCCGTCAATCATTAGCCCCTCATCCTCAATCATAAGCCCCTCATCCGTCAATCATTAGCCCCTCATCCGTCAATCATTAGCCCCTCATCCGTCAATCATTAGCCCCACATCCGTCAATCATTAGCCCCTCATCCGTCAATCATTAGCCCCTCATCCGTCAATCATTAGCCCCTCATCCATCAATCATTAGCCCCTCATCCATCAATCATTAGCCCCACATCCATCAATCATTATACCCTCATCCATCAATCATTAGCCCCACATCCATCAATCATTAACCCCTCATCCGTCATTAGCCCCACATCCATCAATCATTATACTCTCATCCATCAATCATTAGCCCCACATCCATCAATCATTATACCCTCATCCATCAATCATTAGCCCCTCATCCGTCAATCATTAGCCCCTCATCCGTCAATCATTAGCCCCTCATCCGTCAATCATTAGCCTCTCATCCGTCAATCATTAGCCCCTCACCCCCATCAGTAGCCCCACATCCATCAATCATTAGCCCCGCATCCGTCAATCATTAGCCCCTCATCCGTCAATCATTAGCCCCGCATCCGTCAATCATTAGCCCCTCATCCGTCAATCATTAGCCCCACATCCGTCAATCATTAGCCCCTCATCCGTCAATCATTAGCCCCTCATCCGTCAATCATTAGCCCCTCATCCATCAATCATTAGCCCCTCATCCATCAATCATTAGCCCCTCATCCATCAATCATTAGCCCCACATCCATCAATCATTATACCCTCATCCATCAATCATTAGCCCCACATCCATCAATCATTAACCCCTCATCCGTCATTAGCCCCACATCCATCAATCATTATACTCTCATCCATCAATCATTAGCCCCACATCCATCAATCATTATACCCTCATCCATCAATCATTAACCCCTCATCCATCAATCATTAGCCTCTCATCCATCAATCATTATACCCTCATCCGTCAATCATTAGCCCCTCATCCGTCAATCATGAGCCCCTCATCCATCAATCATTATACCCTCATCCATCAATCATTAGCCTCTCATCCATCAATCATTAACCCCTCATCCGTCAATCATTAGCCTCTCATCCATCAATCATTAGCCCCTCATCCGTCAATCATTAGCCCCTCACCTGTCAATCATTAGCCCCTCATCCGTCAATCATTAGCCTCTCATCCGTCAATCATTAGCCCCTCATCCGTCAATCATTAGCCCCTCATCCATCAATCATTAGCCCCTCATCCGTCAATCATTAGCCCCTCATCCGTCAATCATTAGCCCCTCACCCCCATCAGTAGCCCCACATCCATCAATCATTAGCCCCGCATCCGTCAATCATTAGCCCCTCATCCGTCAATCATTAGCCCCGCATCCGTCAATCATTAGCCTCTCATCCGTCAATCATTAGCCCCTCATCCGTCAATCATTAGCCCCTCATCCCCCATCAGTAGCCCCACATACATCAATCATTAGCCCCTCATCCATCAATCATTAGCCCCTTATCCATCATTAGCCCCACATCCATCAATCATCAGCCCCTCATCCCCCATCAGTAGCCCCTCATCCATCAATCATCAGCCCCTCATCCCCCATCAGTAGCTCCTCATCCAATCATTAGCCCCACATCCATCAATCATTAGCCCCACATCCGTCAATCATAAGCCCCTCATCCGTCAATCATTAGCCCCTCATCCGTCAATCATTAGCCCCTCATCCGTCAATCATTAGCCCCACATCCGTCAATCATTAGCCCCTCATCCGTCAATCATTAGCCCCTCATCCGTCAATCATTAGCCCCTCATCCATCAATCATTAGCCCCTCATCCATCAATCATTAGCCCCACATCCATCAATCATTATACCCTCATCCATCAATCATTAGCCCCACATCCATCAATCATTAACCCCTCATCCGTCATTAGCCCCACAGCCATCAATCATTATACTCTCATCCATCAATCATTAGCCCCACATCCATCAATCATTATACCCTCATCCATCAATCATTAACCCCTCATCCATCAATCATTAGCCTCTCATCCATCAATCATTATACCCTCATCCGTCAATCATTAGCCCCTCATCCGTCAATCATGAGCCCCTCATCCATCAATCATTATACCCTCATCCATCAATCATTAGCCTCTCATCCATCAATCATTAACCCCTCATCCGTCAATCATTAGCCTCTCATCCATCAATCATTAGCCCCTCATCCGTCAATCATTAGCCCCTCACCTGTCAATCATTAGCCCCTCATCCGTCAATCATTAGCCTCTCATCCGTCAATCATTAGCCCCTCATCCGTCAATCATTAGCCTCTCATCCATCAATCATTAGCCCCACATCCGTCAATCATTAGCCCCACATCCATCAATCATTAGCCTCTCATCCATCAATCATTAGCCCCCACATCCATCAATCATTAGCCCCTCATCCATCAATCATTAGCCCCACATCCGTCAATCATTAGCCCCTCATCCGTCAAACATTATACCCTCATCCGTCAATCATTAGCCTCTCATCCATCAATCATTAGCCCCTCATCCATCAATCATTAGCCCACATCCATCAATCATTAGCCCCTCATCCATCAATCATTAGCCCCACATCCGTCAATCATTAGCCTCTCATCCATCAATCATTAGCCCCTCATCCATCAATCATTAGCCCACATCCATCAATCATTAGCCCCTCATCCATCAATCATTAGCCCCTCATCCGTCAATCATTAGCCCCTCATCCATCAATCATTAGCCCCTCATCCGTCAATCATTAGCCCCTCATCCATCAATCATTAGCCCCTCATCCATCAATCATAGCCTCACATCCATCAATCATTAGCCCCTCATCCATCAATCATTAGCCTCTCATCCATCAATCATTAGCCCCTCATCCATCAATCATTAGCCCCTCATCCGTCAATCATTAGCCTCTCATCCATCAATCTTTAGCCCACATCCATCAATCATTAGCCTCTCATCCATCAATCATTAGCCTCTCATCCATCAATCATTAGCCTCTCATCCATCAATCATTAGCCTCTCATCCATCAATCATTAGCCTCTCATCCGTCAATCATTAGCCCCTCATCCATCAATCATTAGCCCCACATCCCTCAATCATTAGCCCCTCATCCGTCAATCATTAGCCCCACATCTGTCAATCATTAGCCTCTCATCCATCAATCATTAGCCCACATCCATCAATCATTAGCCTCTCATCCGTCAATCATTAGCCTCTCATCCATCAATCATTAGCCTCTCATCCATCAATCATTAGCCTCTCATCCGTCAATCATTAGCCCCTCATCCATCAATCATTAGCCCCACATCCGTCAATCATTAGCCCCTCATCCATCAATCATTAGCCCCACATCCGTCAATCATTAGCCTCTCATCCATCAATCATTAGCCCCTAATCCATCAATCATTAGCCCCTCATCCATCAATCATTAGCCCCTCATCCATCAATCATTAGCCCTCATCCGTCAATCATTAGCCCCTCATCCATCAATCATTAGCCCCTCATCCATCAATCATTAACCCCTAATCCCCTCATCCATCAATCATTAGCCCCTCATCCATCAATCATTAGCCCCACATCCGTCAATCATTAGCCCCTCATCCATCAATCATTAGCCCCACATCCGTCAATCATTAGCCTCTCATCCATCAATCATTAGCCCCTAATCCATCAATCATTAGCCCCTCATCCATCAATCATTAGCACCTCATCCATCAATCATTAGCCCCTCATCCGTCAATCATTAGCCCCTCATCCATCAATCATTAGCCCCTCATCCATCAATCATTAACCCCTAATCCCCTCATCCATCAATCATTAGCCCCTCATCAATCAATCATTAGCCCCTCATCCATCAATCATTAGCCCCTCATCCATCAATCATTAGCCCCTCATCCATCAATCATTAACCCCTAATCCCCTCATCCATCAATCATTAGCCCCTCATCCATCAATCATTATACCCTCATCCATCAATCATTAGCCTCTCATCCATCAATCATTAGCACCTCATCCATCAATCATAGCCTCACATCCATCAATCATTAGCCCCTCATCCGTCAATCATTAGCCTCTCATCCATCAATCATCAGCCTCTCATCCATCAATCATTAGCCTCTCATCCATCAATCATTAGCCTCTCATCCATCAATCATTAGCCCCTCATCCGTCAATCATTAGCCTCTCATCCATCAATCATCAGCCTCTCATCCATTAGCCTCTCATCCATCAATCATTAGCCTCTCTTCCATCAATCATTAGCCCCTCATCCATCAATCATTAGCTCCTCATCCATCAATCATTAGCCCCTCATCCATCAATCATTAACCCCTAATCCCCTCATCCAGTTATTAACCCCTCATTCTCCATCAGTAACCCCTCAGCCACTATCAGCTACCTCTCATCCAGCAAACAGTAACCCCTCAACCCAAATCAGCAACCCCCCATTCTCCATCAGTAACTTCTCATCCATCAATTATTAGCCCCTCATTCTTCATCTAACCAATAACCTCTGATCCTTCATCGGTAACCTCTTATCCATAAATCATTAACCCCTCATTCTCCTTTGGTAACCCCTCATGCCCCATCGACAACAATCCTTGATAAAATGCTGACCGTACCGCTGCTTAATCACCCTCTTCGCTCCAGAAAGCCGGGTCACACACACCATTCTGGGGCACCAGCTACATGCCAGTGCCAGCGGTCAGGACAGAGCTCTGCCCCAGTGCAGTTTAATTAAAAAAAACAAAAAAGGTTAGTAGGACGCAGATGTACAAGTGTAATACAGCGGTGCTCTGCTGCAGCACATCTCACCGCTGTCCTTACCAGCTGGGGACGTGGGGAGGCATGTCCTGACAGCAATGGGTGCAGGGGGGTGTCCATCATTTGTAGAGCGCAGGGGTGGGTTCACAGCCCTAATGTGACAAGAGCGCTCCCCCTTACTTGAGAGTGCGCAACCGTGTCCCGATATAGACAACTGAAATTACTGCAGCATCTGACCCCAGCTAGAAGCATTGTTGGTGGACCCCTGTCTGTCCTGCTGCAATATGCAGGAGCGGTGGCCACCTGTATTACACACCATCATGTAACGGACTCTATAGTACCACTTTCACACGGAGCACATGACCCACACAATTGCTGGGGAAAGCCGTCTCGTGTATCTGTGTAAAAGGATCAAGCTTGGAAAAGTGTCCCAGGTCTGAGCCGGATACGCTGTGGTGTGAAAGGGGGCAGCCATATTACTGTCCCCGCGTTATGTTTAGAAGGCGCTCACTTTTCCTCTTGAGTAGCGTCCACTTACAATGGCTCGCACAACTTGCAGGGCAGACGCGGGTGCAGTGTGAAAGGTGACGACCCAGAAAAACCCAGGGTCAACCTGGGGCATGAGCAGATGTGAGATGAGTTCAGAGTTCATTCACCCGGCTCGGATCTGGGATTTTGGTGTGAAAGTGATATAAGCGTCTATCAAGGAAACTTAGGGGGACATGTACTAAGCAGTGATAAAAGTGGAGAAGTGAGCCACTGGAGAAGTTGCCCATGGCAACCAATCAGCATTGACGTAACAATTATAATTTGCATACTATAAAAGGTAACAGAGCAGCTGATTGGTTGCCATGGGCAACTTCTCCACTGGCTCACTTCTCCACTTTTATCACTGTTTAGTACATCTCCCCCTTACTGTCTTGTCACAGACACATAGGGGTAAATTTACTAAGGTGGGAGTTTTTAGAACTGGTGATGTTGCTCATAGCAATTAGCAACCAATCAGATTCTACTTAACATTTACCTGGCTGCTTCTAGAAGATAATAGAAAGAATCTGATTGGTTTACTCCAGGCATGTCCAAACTGCAGCCCTCCAGCTGTTGTGAAACTACATATCCCATCATGCCCTGACACAGTTTTGCTGTCAGAGAATGCCGAAACGGTGTCAGGGCTTGCTGGGATGTGTAGTTTCTCAACAGCTGGAGGACCGCAGTTTGGACATGCCTGGTTTACTCCCACCTTAGTAAATTTACCTCATATAATAAACGGAGATTGGAAGCACTTGTAACCACACGTATGTACATAAGCCAGTGACTGTATAGCATGTAACCTGTGCATTTATGCCAGCTCAGAGCTCAACCTCCATGAGAGATTATTACAAAACGCTGGTTACTCAGGGTTACGGCAGCCTGCGGCGGGGGGAGCAGACAGACAGATGGGCAGAGGCCGGGAGAGGTGATTAGAACGCACTGGAGGTTTGCAGTATAAGTGTGTATAACATCCATACTCCTGTTACTGACATAACTTAGTATTCCAGAAGACATACGACGCACACAGAGGGACATCCGTCACATTCCATTACCCAGTGATTGGCACTATATACAACACTTGTCTCCTTCACAAGGACCCATGCTGCCATGGCGGAGATGTGACCAGAAAGTTTATTACGGCTTTCTCCCATACCCTGGGCTGTCAGGGAAATACGTGGTGATATTCAGCGTTTATTTGGTGAAAAACAATATTTCAACATCTTTACCCACTGCACGCTGCCATATATGTGTGACCGTCAGCCCCCAACCAAGGTCGTAATCTGGCCTTTATGTATCCTGATAGCAGCATTAATACCACAGCAGATACTTCAGGCCAGTCAGTAACGCACAAGCCCAATAGTCGGTACAAGAAGCCACAGAATAATTTATTACAAAAAAAAAAGTAAAGAAAACCGTAAAATAAATCCTGTCCCTGGGCCAGATTCCGAGCCCCACACGCAGTTTCGTACGCGGACGGATTCGGAATGCAGATATTTATTAACAGTTTCTTATATAGCGCATCATATTCCGTATTGCAGATGGGACCACTCTAGCACCGCCCTCTGTTTTTCTGTCCGCAGTCATCATTACTTGCGTCGGCACATACAGCTACCCTATGCCGTGTACAAGAGATCCGCGTGACACTGGCGGCCCCTGGCACACGTACCACTCATAATAAGACACGACTCTTCCGTATGGAAATGGGCCAGATACGTCCGACTTAGGGGCGCCCGGAGATACACAAAGATGCGCATGTCCGCTACTGCGAGCGACATTCTAATGGCTATTTCCAGCAAATGCCGCGCCATGGGGACATGTATCAAACCTGATTGTACCTGATAAATGATAGTTAGGCACTGACTGGTTGCTATAGGCAACATCTCCTCTTCTCCTCTGACAATACATCTCCCAGATCACAAAGCGCATGCCATCTTAAGCTAGGGATGGCCATCGGTGTGTTATCCATTGATGGTTACCATCGATGTTACCATTGATGGATAACCTCGATGGTGTGAAACCATTCGTAAGGGAACCATAGATGGTTTGACCCACCGATGGTTACCTCTACTATATTGTTCACTGAGTTGCGGATCAATCAGGGCCTGTGGGCGTGGCTTCACTGGTGTCAGGGGGCGGGGCTATGCACCGTGTTTCAACACCCTGTAGAAAAAAATAATAATCGATAGCTCTGTGTCATCGATGGCAAGAAACTATCTGGTTCTCCCCCATCGATAGTAAAAGTAGTTACCATTGGACATAAACCATCAATGATTTAAAATCATCGATGGTCGATGGCCATCCCTATCTCAAGCAGGCTCCACAAAGTTGAACCCTTAGCCCTGCGCCCTGGGTGGAGGCACCAGGAGCACACACCCCTTGTTATGACCCTGCTTGGGATGTGGTGGAACGGAAGATTTGCAGCCGACAAATCCGCAGTAGTTGTGCGACGCCATCCTGTCACCGTGTAGCATCTGAGGAACGTTCCCAGGAACTTGGCAAGCTCATGCCAGTCCATAGTGTAATCACTGCAGTACTAGTGATGACCACCAGGGAGCAGGCTACACATTTCTCATATTATATCATTCGCAGAGTGTATTATAGCAGGACACATGCAGCAGAGTTGGATATACATAGTGTATATTGCACATATAAAACAATGAGACACATGACAGAAAGTAAAAGGTGGAATTGGCCCCCGGAAACGTGTGTTAGATTCCTTCCTACTACAAGTATTAAAATTGAACCTGTCCAAAATCCTGCATTTGCCCCTGGAGTGGATGTAAGGCAGTCATTGATCAATGTCACATGCAGCAATAGAGCCGCTTACATCTAGAAAGGACATCTTTTATTTGGCTTATTTCCCCTCTAAATACATATTGTACAGTCTTTACTTCAAAAAGAGACTCTATATAGGGCTTATTTATCAAGCAACAGTCTTAAATCATGTGGAAACGGCTGTTTCTGCCATAGGCCGGGCCGGAACCCAGAAGTAAACTGATAGCGATCACTGTTCCTTTACTAAAGTACCTGCGCGAGGCTCTTATCGGAGCGCCACTGTCCCGGCAGGAGTATCTCGCTAATACCCACGGTATGTGTCATCACTGGGAATAGAGGCAGGGCCGTCTTAACAGCACTGCAGGCCCTGGGCAAAGCAATGTACTGGGGCCCCTACCCACCCATACACAGGAGTAAAACCAAAATATCAGAACTTCCCCCTCCAGCGCGTCTCTCCACATGCTTCCATACAGTGAATGGCTGCCAGCACTCTGATTGGTGGATAGCTCCAGCCATCCACCAATCAGCATGTTGACAGCCATCCACTGACTGGCTATAGGCTGGGATGCAGATAGGGAAGACAGCTGGCCACTCTGATTGGTTGTAATTCATAATCAAAGCAGTCAGGTAATATTCTCTAATCTCTACCTGCTTTCCAAGAAGCTTTGAGGCACTTGCCTGGGAGGCAGATGCCGCCCCCCCCCCCGGACCAGCCCGCCCCTGCTCGATGCCTATATGTTACAATGGCCCTATAACAGAAGATAGTTACCAGGCATACTGATAAATAGGCTCCTCCATCTCTCACAGTGGGCTTCTCAGCACATGCAGACCCACGGCCGTGCACAAGGGAGGGGCTTGTGCACCAGGGAGGGGCTTGTAGGGATATTTGCATAAAGTCGCGCATGATGGCAAAAGACGCACACACGGATGCCGCAACGTCCGACTCAGATTGAGGCCCAAAGACAGAAAACTCCACCCGGACTTATTAGTGTTCTGGACAGACGCGAGCTGCCAGCTGGGGGTTCGGGAACTATTTCCTCTACCAATTCTTTATGATATTACAATCCTAGCTGCAGCGCTGACAGTGCGCCGTCACTATACAAATTACAGGGATAAAGAGAGGACTGAATACCCAGTATTAGCTAATGGCCTGAGTACCGTCATTTGCTGCACATTACTTTCCACGTCTGGGTCTGGCAGATGCAGAAATGTATTTTCTGAGATTGTTCTTCGCTGGAACAGACAGAATAAGAAGCAACTCAATATTTATTATGGGAAACTGGTTCTGCCCTTATTACTTGAGGCTCTGTATCCAACACAAGACAATGGGCCTGATTCAGCATGGATCGCAAAAAGCAAAATCTTTCTCTAATGGGCAAAACCATGGCCCTCATTCCGAGTTGTTCGCTCGCTAGCTGCTTTTAGCAGCATTGCACACGCTAAGCCGCCGCCCTCTGGGAGTGTATCTTAGCTTAGCAGAATTGCGAACGAAAGATTAGCAGAATTGCGAATAGAAATTTCTTTGCAGTTTCCGAGTAGCTCGAGACTTACTCTGCCACTGCGATCAGTTCAGTCAGTTTCGTTCCTGGTTTGACGTCACAAACACACCCAGCGTTCGCCCAGACACTCCCCCGTTTCTTCAGACACTCCCGCGTTTTTCCCAGAAACGGCAGCGTTTTTTCGCACACTCCCATAAAACGGCCAGTTTCCGCCCAGAAACACCCACTTCCTGTCAATCTCACTCCGATCACCAGAACGAAGAAATTTCATCGTTAAGCCGTGAGTAAAATACCAAACTTTTTTGTAAATTTACTTGGTGCAGACGCACTGCGAACATTGCGCAGTTTGCAACTAATCGCTCCGTTGCGAAAAAAACTAACGAGTGAACAACTCGGAATGAGGGCCCATGTGCAGTACAGGGGAAGCAGATGTAACATGTGCAGAGAGAGTTAGATTTGGGTGGGGTGTGTTCAAAATTAAATCTAAATTGCAGTGTATAAATAATGCAGCCAGTATTTACCCTGCACAGAAACAATATAACCCACCCAAATCTAACTCTCTCTGCACATGTTACATCTGCCCCACCTGCAGTGCACATGGTTTTACCCATTAGAGAAAGATTTTGCGATCCATGCTGAATTAGGCCCCATGTGTGTCTCTCCCAGGCTGGTAAGGCGTGCTGGGGCACATGGTATGTACAATAGCACAGCGCATAGCACTAAATGGGGCGTTCTGTTTCTCTATCACACGTGAAGGCTCCGCGATTGATGCGCAGATTGGCGTAATGCATCCTTACTTTTACTGCACATGCACATAAAAAATTCTCCTTGCGCTCAAGGCATCGGAACGGACACTGGCCGAGGTGAGCAAACATTTTACAGGGTGTGTTCCCTTTCTGACCATGAGAAAGGCAATTTATGTTGCAACACTTGGGGTGCAAAAAGACAGGTGCAACACTTGGGGTGCTCTGTCCCTGGTGCAAAGTACAAATTGATGATAATGAAATATTCAATTAGCGCCAATATATGCACCTTCCCTTATAAAGTGCCCCTGAGTATTGCAACACATCCCATAGTAAGTACAGATGTCCTCATTCACCTATTTATACTGTGCCATATGTTGCAACACAGACGTTCCGCCACGGGAAGCAATCCCGTACTTGAGCACTTTTTCCTTAGTTATGTGTCATAATTGTGTCGCTAATAAATAGAGGGCTATTCAGCATCACACGCAAATTACAAAAAATGCAGATAATCGTCTATCTGCGCGTGCGCTGTGTCCGAATCGCGTGTATGTGGGGCTTCACAACGCGATCACATCCCGGCATGATGCGATCACATAGTGATTGACAGGTGGAAGGCGTTTGGGGGCAGTGACGCCATGGTGGGGAGCAATGCGGGAAATGCAAGCGTGTCATGGCCGTATTCAGGGCGGCCGGGTCAAGTCACCTGCGCTTCCTGCGACGGGAAACATGCACCGGTGCGCCTGCATACACAACCTGGCTGCGGTCCAGCCACAGAGATGCCTTCGAGCAAATATGCGCATTTAGGGTCGGACGCAAAGTGGGCGCAAGTGCATATGGCTGCTGGTGCCAGATTTACCACCTTGTGCTAATGCCGGTATCCCTGCGGCTTCACACACAGTCACACCGCCTGCTGTGTTTGACACCAAGAAACACCCACTTTAGGAACAGAAAGAAGCGGCTACACGCGGAACCTGCATCAGATGCGCAGATTGATAAATTCAGGTGCGTCGCTTTTGTACTTGAATCTGATTTAGAATCGGATCCTCAGTTCCGTGCATACAATGCTGGAGAAATTGCGCTCAACTAGCGCTCAATGCCGCCCCAGGCGCTCAGCCTGCACATCTATCGGCTTCTTAATTCCAAAAGCGAAGATTTTCTGGAGACAGAGTCTTGAGTTTAAAAACAAAAAAGAGATTTGGGGTGACAATCCCGTTCCTCTCCCTCTGTGTAATGGAGCGTGTACTGTATATTGCACATTAAAATGCAGTTAGAATAAACATTCTTTTCTTCCCATTTCTTATCTGTATATTTATATTCCCCGGCCTATTCACTAATGGTTTCTCTGTAATAATTACCATTGCTTTTCAATGTATTTATTGTAATGAATTCTCCGGCTCTAATCCGTTATATCTGTGCATCGTTATCCCGGTACGTCTGTTCCTGCTGCTTCCTTATATACGCAGTGATGAAAGCCATAAATTCCGTACAATCACCGCTAACGTCTGGCTCTTCAACTCTATACACTATATACTGACGCTCAGCGCGTGTATTACTGAGAGTTATATGGAGCGCCACATGTTTTATGGTGCGTCGTGTAAGTCCGGCTGCCGGATTGACGGATGTATTTATGGTTAGAAAGACACCGGGCCTGTCTATTTACATCTCACTCTTAGTCCACCTATGGACAACCCCTATAATTTAGGGGCCATCCTAACGGACCCAGGGCCCCGTGTTACCAGGCTGCAGCTGAGTGCGGTCATAGCCGACAGGTAAAGCCTGGAGGGAATGTCACACGCCACCTCAGGATGTGTATAAATAAAGACCCTTTAGCTTATGGGTGACATTACTTTAAGGGGCTTGGGGTTATTGAGATGGGCACCAATCTGTATGGGTGCACCCCGCTTCTCATGTTATGTAGGCCTGGCTCAGACGCTATACAGGGGGGACTGTGTGGTGGCTTGCACCTTGGGGAAGTAGTTCCTGCACATGCAAACCTCCCGCCCATTCTGATTTTGGTGGGTCAGTCCTGGTTTGAGGGTTCTGTCCCATCATAGCACTGGGGACCGCATTGTCCAGCGCGGCCCGGCAGTTGGAGAGGTATCTTCCGTTCACTGCTACTTCAGAGACCTCTCGCTCCTGAATGTCTCTCCAGGCGTCCCAAAACTTACCTCTAAAGTACCATTCAATACCCACCGAATGGCATTTATAATGGCGTTGCTAGCCAACAGGGGTGGTGCTACACAAATGCAAGTCCTGATTGGACAGAACCAGCAGCCAATCCAAACATCAGCTTGGGGTACTACACTATCTAGTACAATGTTTCCCAACCTCTGTGCTCAGGGTTAGGTGATATCTATGCTTGAGGACAGATGGTTAAATCAAAATGACTAAAGGGGGTAATTCAGACCTGATCGCTAGGCTGCGTTTTCACACAGCCTGCGATCAGGTCCGAACTGCGCATGCACCGCAATGCGCAGGCGCGACGGACCGCAGCAATGGGGATCGGTGCATAGCGATGGGATGGTGCAAAAAAAAGCGATAGCACGGGCGACTGCAAGGTGACTGACAGGAAGAGGGCGATTGCGGGTGTCAACTGACCGTTTTCAGGGAATGTCTGGAAAAACGCAGGCGTGTCCAAGCGTTCGCAGGGTGGGTGTCTGACGTCAATTCCGGTCCCGGACAGGCTGATGTGATCGCAGCGTCTGAGTAAGTCCTGGGCTGCGCAGAGACTGCACAAGATGTGTTTGTACCACCCGGCTGCACATGCGTTCGCACACTTGCACAGCTAAAATACACTCCCCCTGTAGGCGGCGACTAACTGATCGCAGGGCTGCAAAAATCGCTGCCCAGCCATCAGGTCTGAATTAGGCCCTAAGGTACTAAATAAGGCACCTGTGCTCAAGTATGGTTAACCTTAAAACCTGGTTTGTCAATGTGCCTTGAGGACCACGGCTTGGAACCCCTGATCTAGTGCATTCTATAAATGATAGCCCCCAAACTCCACCACTACGCAGCTGTATCACAAATATCAGTGCTCCAAGTGACTATGAGGGACATTTACTAAGCAGTGATAAGAATGGAGAAG
This sequence comes from Pseudophryne corroboree, assembly GCF_028390025.1. NCBI lineage: Eukaryota > Metazoa > Chordata > Amphibia > Anura > Myobatrachidae > Pseudophryne > Pseudophryne corroboree. Next base: position 21,408,920 of record NC_086452.1, read on the forward strand.
TGAGCCAGTGGAGAAGTTGCCCCATCAACCAATCAGCAGCTCTGTATTATTTTATAGTATGCAAATTATAGATTTTACTTCAGTGCTGATTGGTTGCTATGGGCAACTTCTCCACTGGCTCACTTCTCCGCTCTCATCACTGCTTAGTAAATGTCCCCCTAAGGGCTCTATGTACTAAGCCTTTGAGAGATACATAATAGGAAAGCCAACATTTCATGGTGGGAAAAGGCAGCAAAACACCCTTGACATTCTGCCACCCCAGGGCCTGGGGCTATAGTGCCTCTCCCCCCTAACAAGGGCCACATAGCCCCCTCTCCGTCACTCATTTCCTGAATCACCATCACAATAAACGACATGTTTGCGTCGGCAGTAACTGCAGGGAAACAGGAAATTCTACGGAACCTTCATTATGTTTTCAAATAGAATAATTCACCTATTAATTACATAGGAGATTGCACACTCCAGTGTTTAGCCGGATGATTTCTGCGCGGCAGCCTGGAAGGAGCCTGTGTACCCGCGGCTGACATCTGTACGACATGACGGGGTTTTAATCAATAGAATGTATTAATTAAGCCGCAGACAGGAAAAAACAGCCTGACAGGGAAGAGAGCTGTGCGGGGTCAGCAGCGGATTTGGGTGTTTGCAGAGTGATTGTACAGTTTATCTGCAGCATGGAGGGTCTGGGGTCATGCATTACTGCCTCACAGCACTGAGGTCATGTGTTCGATTCCCACCATAGCCCTAACTGTGTGGAGTTTGTATGTTCTCCCCGCACTTGCGTGGGTTTCCTCCGAGTACTCCGGTTTCCTCCCACAATCAAAAAATATACTGGTAGGTTAATTGGCTCCCAACAAAATTAACCCTAGCGTGAATGTGTCTGTGTGTACATGTGATAGGGAATATAGAGTGTAAGCTCCACTGGGGCAGGGACTGATGTGAATGGCCAAATATTCTCTGTACAGCGCGGCGGAATATGTGTGCGGCGTGCGCTATATAAATATCTGATAATAATAATGCCTCATGCAGTGTTTGCACATAATACTTCATCAGGAGGGGACAGGAGAAGCGACAGATCAGCCACATTCCCCCCCGACCGCCTGACTCCAGAGTTCAATGTTATACTGCAATAGCTCTGAGCTAATGGTACATATACCTATATGCTCACATAATGTCTGACAGATTCCCCAACTTCAGAGCGTTCTCCCATATCTAGTAGAGCAATGCACACCTCCCGGACCACTGGGGAAGACGGTGGTCCTGGGGCTTGTGGATGTGGCATTGTAAGGTGGGGGCAGAGCTGTGATAACGTGATTTGCAGGTAAGTATGACATACCCATAATAACACCAAATCCATTGGACGTACTACTAACTTATAAAAGTAAAAAGCCCCAAGTTATTGACCTTTATTTATATATCACCAACATATTAAGAATATGTATGATTTGCATTAGTGCCTGCCCCAGAGGAGCTTGCAATCTATATTCCCAACCACACTCACATACCTATTTCCTCTGTAGCCAGTTTGCCCAGCAGTATAGAGTGTGGGAGTGAACTGGAGCACTGGGAGAACATACAAACTCCACACATATAGGGTGCTGATTGGAATGGAACCCAGGACCATACTTGCCTATGCTCCTGGAGCGTCCGGGTGACCCTCAAATTGCTGAAGGGGTCTTATCTCAGATGCCGGGAAGAAAAGATCACCCTCCCACATCCAGTCCCCTTCTCTGTGACGTGGGCTGGGGTGCAGTACCGTCACCGTGCGCTGCGGAGCATTGGCAGCACTGATCAGCAGGGGGCGGAGGAATGCACAGTGACACTTATATCGCCCACTCCGGGACCTGCCAGAGGAGAGATCAATAAAACAGGCAAGTATGCCCATGACCACAGTTCTGTTAGGTGCAATGCTAACCACTGTGCTACCCAGTTTGTCTAAACAATGCAACTTTCACTACCCCAAGTTTGTGAAAATGTAAATTGGTATTATTGGTTTCATACGGTAGCGCTACTGGCAATGAAATTATAAGGAATTACTCTCTGGCTACTTATTATCCATCTATGTAATAACGCTGGAAGGTCTGTCCCGTCTCCAACAGGCGCAGCGTATGTCGGGTTCCTCTACTAGTTCATTAGAAACCATCACTGACAGAGACGCACAATCAGATAAATGGCGTCACTGACGTATCGGTGCGAGCGTGTGTAACTGAATAACAGGATAATAATAACACGCCACCTTACACATACGTAGTGCACAAGTAGAGAAAGCATTTTTATAAATGAATCCTCTATTTATATCAATGTTTCTTCCTATTAGAGGTTTCTCACATCCATCTCAGTCTCCGATAAATAATTAATGCTGTTGTGTAAATTATTATGGCATACCAATGCGTGCCTTGGCCAAGCGTCAATATATACTGTATGTGACATCACTGCAATATATACTGTATGTGACATCACTGCAATATATACTGTATGTGGCATCACTGCAGTATATACTGTATGTGACATCACTGCAATATATACTGTATGTGACATAAATGCAACATATACTGTATGTGACATCACTGCAGTATATACTGTATGTGACATCACTGAAATATATACTGTATGTGACATCACTGCAATATATACTGTATGTGGCATCACTGCAGTATATACTGTTTGTGACATCACTGCAACATATACTGTATGTGACATCACTGCAACATATACTGTATGTGGCATCACTGCAATATATACTGTATGTGACATCACTGCAATATATACTGTATGTGACATCACTGCAATATATACTGTATGTGGCATCACTGCAGTATATACTGTATGTGACATCACTGCAATATATACTGTATGTGACATAAATGCAACATATACTGTATGTGACATCACTGCAGTATATACTGTATGTGACATCACTGAAATATATACTGTATGTGACATCACTGCAATATATACTGTATGTGGCATCACTGCAGTATATACTGTTTGTGACATCACTGCAACATATACTGTATGTGACATCACTGCAACATATACTGTATGTGGCATCACTGCAATATATACTGTATGTGACATTGATGCAGTATATACTGTATGTGACATCGATGCAATATATACTGTATGTGGCATCACTGCAATATATACTGTATGTGACATCACTGCAATATATACTGTATGTGACATCAATGCACCATATACTGTATGTGACATCACTGCAATATATACTGTATGTGGCATCACTGCAGTATATACTGTATGTGACATCACTGCAACATATACTGTATGTTACATCACTGCAATATATACTGTATGCGGCATCACTGAAATATATACTGTATGTGACATCAATGCACCATATACTGTATGTGACATCACTGCAGTGTATACTGTATGTGACATCACTGCAATATATACTGTGTGTGACATCACTGCAGTATATACTGTATGTGACATCGATGCAATATATACTGTATGTGACATCGATGCAATATATACTGTATGTGACATCACTGCAACATATACTGTATGTGACATCGATGCAGTATATACTGTATGTGACATTGATGCAATATATACTGTATGTGACATCGATGCAATATATACTGTATGTGACATCGATGCAATATATACTGTATGTGACATCACTGCAACATATACTGTATGTGACATCAATGCAATATATACTGTATGTGACATTGATGCAATATATACTGTATGTGACATCACTGCAACATATACTGTATGTGACATCAATGCAGTATATACTGTATGTGACATCAATGCAATATATACTGTATGTGACATCACTGCAACATATACTGTATGTGACATCAATGCAATATATACTGTACAGTATGTGACATCACTGCAATATATACTGTGTGTGACATCACTGCAACATATACTGTATGTTACATCACTGCAATATATACTGTATGTGACATCACTGCAACATATACTGTATGTTACATCACTGCAATATATACTGTATGTGGCATCACTGAAATATATACTGTATGTGACATCAATGCACCATATACTGTATGTGACATCACTGCAGTGTATACTGTGTGTGACATCACTGCAATATATACTGTGTGTGACATCACTGCAGTATATACTGTATGTGACATCGATGCAATATATACTGTATGTGACATCGATGCAATATATACTGTATGTGACATCACTGCAACATATACTGTATGTGACATCGATGCAGTATATACTGTATGTGACATTGATGCAGTATATACTGTATGTGACATCGATGCAATATATACTGTATGTGACATCGATGCAATATATACTGTATGTGACATCACTGCAACATATACTGTATGTGACATCAATGCAATATATACTGTATGTGACATCGATGCAATATATACTGTATGTGACATCACTGCAACATATACTGTATGTGACATCAATGCAGTATATACTGTATGTGACATCGATGCAATATATACTGTATGTGACATCACTGCAACATATACTGTATGTGACATCAATGCAATATATACTGTACAGTATGTGACATCACTGCAATATATACTGTGTGTGACATCACTGCAGTATATACTGTATGTGACATCGATGCAATATATACTGTATGTGACATCGATGCAATATATACTGTATGTGACATCACTGCAGTATATACTGTATGTGACATCAATGCAATATATACTGTATGTGACATCGATGCAATATATACTGTATGTGACATCAATGCAATATATACTGTATGTGACATCACTGCAGTATATACTGTATGTGACATCGATGCAATATATACTGTATGTGACATTGATGCAACATATACTGTATGTGACAACAATGCAGTATATACTGTATGTGACATCACTGCAACATATACTGTATGTGACATCGATGCAATATATACTGTATGTGACATCACTGCAACATATACTGTATGTGACATCACTGCAACATATACTGTATGTGACATCGATGCAATATATACTGTATGTGACATCACTGCAGTATATACTGTATGTGACATCGATGCAATATATACTGTATGTGACATCACTGCAGTATATACTGTATGTGACATCAATGCACTATATACTGTATGTGACATCGATGCAAAATATACTGTATGTGACATTGATGCAATATATACTGTATGTGACATCACTGCAACATATACTGTATGTGACATCACTGCAACATATACTGTATGTGACATCGATGCAATATATACTGTATGTGACATCACTGCAGTATATACTGTATGTGACATCGATGCAATATATACTGTATGTGACATCACTGCAGTATATACTGTATGTGACATCAATGCAATATATACTGTATGTGACATCGATGCAAAATATACTGTATGTGACATCGATGCAATATATACTGTATGTGACATCACTGCAGTATATACTGTATGTGACATTGATGCAATATATACTGTATGTGACATCACTGCAGTATATACTGTATGTGACATCAATGCAGTATATACTGTATGTGACATTGATGCAATATATACTGTATGTGACATCGATGCAATATATACTGTATGTGACATCGATGCAACATATACTGTATGTGACATCACTGCAACATATACTGTATGTGACATCAATGCAGTATATACTGTATGTGACATTGATGCAATATATACTGTATGTGACATCACTGCAACATATACTGTATGTGACATCAATGCAATATATACTGTATGTGACATCGATGCAATATATACTGTATGTGACATCACTGCAACATATACTGTATGTGACATCGATGCAATATATACTGTATGTGACATCACTGCAACATATACTGTATGTGACATCAATGCAATATATACTGTACAGTATGTGACATCACTGCAATATATACTGTGTGTGACATCACTGCAGTATATACTGTATGTGACATCGATGCAATATATACTGTATGTGACATCGATGCAATATATACTGTATGTGACATCACTGCAGTATATACTGTATGTGACATCAATGCAATATATACTGTATGTGACATCGATGCAATATATACTGTATGTGACATCAATGCAATATATACTGTATGTGACATCACTGCAATATATACTGTATGTGACATCACTGCAGTATATACTGTATGTGACATCGATGCAATATATACTGTATGTGACATTGATGCAATATATACTGTATGTGACATCAATGCAATATATACTGTACAGTATGTGACATCACTGCAATATATACTGTGTGTGACATCACTGCAGTATATACTGTATGTGACATCGATGCAATATATACTGTATGTGACATCAATGCAGTATATACTGTATGTGACATCACTGCAACATATACTGTATGTGACATCGATGCAATATATACTGTATGTGACATCGATGCAATATATACTGTATGTGACATCAATGCAATATATACTGTACAGTATGTGACATCACTGCAATATATACTGTGTGTGACATCACTGCAATATATACTGTATGTGACATCACTGCAACATATACTGTATGTGACATTGATGCAATATATACTGTATGTGACATCACTGCAGTATATACTGTATGTGACATCGATGCAATATATACTGTATGTGACATCGATGCAATATATACTGTATGTGACATCAATGCAATATATACTGTACAGTATGTGACATCACTGCAATATATACTGTGTGTGACATCACTGCAATATATACTGTATGTGACATCGATGCAATATATACTGTATGTGACATCACTGCAGTATATACTGTATGTGACATTGATGCAATATATACTGTATGTGACATCGATGCAATATATACTGTATGTGACATCACTGCAACATATACTGTATGTGACATTGATGCAATATATACTGTATGTGACATCACTGCAGTATATACTGTATGTGACATCGATGCAATATATACTGTATGTGACATCGATGCAATATATACTGTATGTGACATCACTGCAGTATATACTGTATGTGACATCAATGCAATATATACTGTATGTGACATCACTGCAACATATACTGTATGTGACATCACTGCAATATATACTGTATGTGACATCACTGCAGTATATACTGTATGTGACATCGATGCAATATATACTGTGACATTGATGCAACATATACTGTATGTGACATCACTGCAACATATACTGTATGTGACATTGATGCAATATATACTGTATGTGACATTGATGCAATATATACTGTATGTAACATCACTGCAACATATACTGTATGTGACATCACTGCAACATATACTGTATGTGACATTGATGCAATATATACTGTATGTGACATTGATGCAATATATACTGTATGTGACATTGATGCAATATATACTGTATGTGACATCACTGCAGTATATACTGTATGTGACATCACTGCAGTATATACTGTATGTGACATCGATGCAATATATACTGTATGTGACATTGATGCAATATATACTGTATGTGACATTGATGCAATATATACTGTATGTGACATTGATGCAATATATACTGTATGTGACATCACTGCAGTATATACTGTATGTGACATCGATGCAATATATACTGTATGTGACATCGATGCAATATATACTGTATGTGACATCACTGCAGTATATACTGTATGTGACATCAATGCAATATATACTGTATGTGACATCACTGCAGTATATACTGTATGTGACATCGATGCAATAATTACTGTATGTGACATCACTGCAGTATATACTGTATGTGACATCAATGCAATATATACTGTATATGACATTGATGCAATATATACTGTATGTGACATCACTGCAGTATATACTGTATGTGACATCACTGCAATATATACGGGTGGTCTTCAGTATGCCGGCTGTCGGGATCCCGGCGCACAGTATACCGGCGCCGGGATCCCGACAGCCGGCATACCGACACTTATTCTCCCTCGTGGGGGGTCCACGACCCCCCTGGAGGGAGAATAAAATAGCGTGCCACCGTGACCGTAGCGTGGTGAGCGCAGCGAGCCCGCAAGGGGCTCATTTGCGCTCGCCACACTATCGGTAAGCCGGCGGTCGGGCTCCCGGCGCCGGTATGCTGGTCGCCGGGAGCCCGACCGCCGGCATACCGTAGTGAACCCATATATACTGTATGTGACATCGATGCAATATATACTGTATGTGACATCAATGCAATATATACTGTACAGTATGTGACATCACTGCAATATATACTGTGTGTGACATCACTGCAATATATACTGTATGTGACATCGATGCAATATATACTGTATGTGACATCAATGCAATATATACTGTACAGTATGTGACATCACTGCATCGTTCTGTAGAAATGAATGAAACAATTCTGCAAGGTTTTGGATTTTTGGAATCTGTTTCCACGAGTTCAGATGTTCCTGTACCACAAATTCCATCAATAACCGCATTCAGCTACTGTAATAACAGCGTTCATTAATAACCGCACTCAGCTACTGTAATAACAGCGTTCATTAATAACCGCACTCAGCTACTGTAATAACAGCGTTCATTAATAACCGCACTCAGCTACTGTAATAACAGCGTTCATTAATAACCGCACTCAGCTACTGTAATAACAGCGTTCATTAATAACCGCACTCAGCTACTGCAATAACAGCGTTCATTAATAACCGCACTCAGCTACTGTAATAACAGCGTTCATTAATAACCGCACTCAGCTACTGTAATAACAGCGTTCATTAATAACCGCACTCAGCTACTGTAATAACAGCGTTCATTAATAACCGCACTCAGCTACTGTAATAACAGCGTTCATTAATAACCGCACTCAGCTACTGCAATAACAGCGTTCATTAATAACCGCACTCAGCTACTGTAATAACAGCGTTCATTAATAACCGCACTCAGCTACTATAATAACAGCGTTCATTAATAACTGCACTCAGCTACTGTAATAACAGCGTTCATTAATAACCGCACTCAGCTACTGTAATAACAGCGTTCATTAATAACCGCACTCAGCTACTGTAATAACAGCGTTCATTAATAACCGCACTCAGCTACTGTAATAACAGCGTTCATTAATAACCGCACTCAGCTACTGTAATAACAGCGTTCATTAATAACCGCACTCAGCTACTGTAATAACAGCGTTCATTAATAACCGCACTCAGCTACTGTAATAACAGCGTTCATTAATAACCGCATTCAGCTACTGTAATAACAGCGTTCATTAATAACCGCACTCAGCTACTGCAATAACAGCGTTCATTAATAACCGCACTCAGCTACTGCAATAACAGCGTTCATTAATAACCGCACTCAGCTACTGTAATAACAGCGTTCATTAATAACCGCACTCAGCTACTGTAATAACAGCATTCATTAATAACCGCACTCAGCTACTGTAATAACAGCGTTCATTAATAACCGCACTCAGCTACTGTAATAACAGCGTTCATTAATAACCGCACTCAGCTACTGTAATAACAGCGTTCATTAATAACCGCACTCAGCTACTGTAATAACAGCGTTCATTAATAACCGCACTCAGCTACTGTAATAACAGCGTTCATTAATAACCGCACTCAGCTACTGTAATAACAGCGTTCATTAATAACCGCACTCAGCTACTGTAATAACAGCGTTCATTAATAACCGCACTCAGCTACTGCAATAACAGCGTTCATTAATAACCGCACTCAGCTACTGCAATAACAGCGTTCATTAATAACCGCACTCAGCTACTGTAATAACAGCGTTCATTAATAACCGCACTCAGCTACTGTAATAACAGCGTTCATTAATAACCGCACTCAGCTACTGTAATAACAGCGTTCATTAATAACCGCACTCAGCTACTGTAATAACAGCGTTCATTAATAACCGCACTCAGCTACTGTAATAACAGCGTTCATTAATAACCGCACTCAGCTACTGTAATAACAGCGTTCATTAATAACCGCACTCAGCTACTGTAATAACAGCGTTCATTAATAACCGCACTCAGCTACTGTAATAACAGCGTTCATTAATAACCGCATTCAGCTACTGTAATAACAGCGTTCATTAATAACCGCACTCAGCTACTGTAATAACAGCGTTCATTAATAACCGCACTCAGCTACTGCAATAACAGCGTTCATTAATAACCGCACTCAGCTACTGTAATAACAGCGTTCATTAATAACCGCACTCAGCTACTGTAATAACAGCGTTCATTAATAACCGCACTCAGCTACTGCTATAACAGCGTTTCATTAATAACCGCACTCAGCTACTGTAATAACAGCGTTCATTAATAACCGCACTCAGCTACTGCAATAACAGCGTTCATTATAACCGCACTCAGCTACTGTAATAACAGCGTTCATTAATAACCGCACTCAGCTACTGTAATAACAGCGTTCATTAATAACCGCACTCAGCTACTGTAATAACAGCGTTCATTAAAACCGCACTCACTACTGTAATAACAGCGTTCATTAATAACCGCACTCAGCTACTGTAATAACAGCGTTCATTAATACCGCACTCAGCTACTGAATAACAGCGTTCATTAATAACCGCACTCAGCTACTGTATAACAGCGTTCATTTAATAACCGCACTCAGCTACTGCAATAACAGCGTTCATTAATAACCGCACTCAGCTACTGTAATAACAGCGTTCATTAATAACCGCACTCAGCTACTGTAATAACAGCGTTCATTAATAACCGCACTCAGCTACTGCAATAACAGCGTTCATTAATAACCGCACTCAGCTACTGTAATAACAGCGTTCATTAATAACCGCATCAGTCTACTGCAATAACAGCGTTCATTAATAACCGCACTCAGCTACTGTAATAACAGCGTTCATTAATAACCGCACTCAGCTACTGTAATAACAGCGTTCATTAATAACCGCACTCAGCTACTGTAATAACAGCGTTCATTAATAACCGCACTCAGCTACTGTAATAACAGCGTTCATTAATAACCGCACTCAGCTACTGTAATAACAGCGTTCATTAATAACCGCACTCAGCTACTGTAATAACAGCGTTCATTAATAACCGCACTCAGCTACTGCAATAACAGCGTTCATTAATAACCGCACTCAGCTACTGTAAATAACAGCGTTCATTAATAACCGCACTCAGCTACTGTAATAACAGCGTTCATTAATAACCGCACTCAGCTACTGTAATAACAGCGTTCATTAATAACCGCACTCAGCTACAGTAATACAGCGTTCATTAATAACCGCACTCAGCTACTGTAATAACAGCGTTCATTAATAACCGCACTCAGCTACTGTAATAACAGCGTTCATTAATAACCGCACTCAGCTACTGTAATAACAGCGTTCATTAATAACCGCACTCAGCTACTGCAATAACAGCGTTCATTAATAACCGCACTCAGCTACTGTAATAACAGCGTTCATTAATAACCGCACTCAGCTACTGCAATAACAGCGTTCATTAATAACCGCACTCAGCTACTGTAATAACAGCGTTCATTAATAACCGCACTCAGCTACTGCAATAACAGCGTTCATTAATAACCGCACTCAGCTACTGTAATAACAGCGTTCATTAATAACCGCACTCAGCTACTGTAATAACAGCGTTCATTAATAACCGCACTCAGCTACTGCAATAACAGCGTTCATTAATAACCGCACTCAGCTACTGTAATAACAAGCGTTCATTAATAACCGCACTCAGCTATCTGCAATAACAGCGTTCATTAATAACCGCACTCAGCTACTGTAATAACAGCGTTCATTAATAACCGCACTCAGCTACTGTAATAACAGCGTTCATTAATAACCGCACTCAGCTACTGCAATAACAGCGTTCATTAATAACCGCACTCAGCTACTGCAATAACAGCGTTCATTAATAACCGCACTCAGCTACTGCAATAACAGCGTTCCATTAATAACCGCACTCAGCTACTGCAATAACAGCGTTCATTAATAACCGCACTCAGCTACTGCAATAACAGCGTTCATTAATAACCGCACTCAGCTACTGTAATAACAGCGTTCATTAATAACCGCACTCAGCTACTGTAATAACAGCGTTCATTAAATAACCGCACTCAGCTACTGTAATAACAGCGTTCATTAATAACCGCACTCAGCTACTGTAATAACAGCGTTCATTAATAACCGCACTCAGCTACTGTAATAACAGCGTTCATTAATAACCGCACTCAGCTACTGTAATAACAGCGTTCATTAATAACCGCACTCAGCTACTGCAATAACAGCGTTCATTAATAACCGCACTCAGCTACTGTAATAACAGCGTTCATTAATAACCGCACTCAGCTACTGCAATAACAGCGTTCATTAATAACCGCACTCAGCTACTGTAATAACAGCGTTCATTATAACCGCACTCAGCTACTGTAATAACAGCGTTCATTAATAACCGCACTCAGCTACTGCAATAACAGCGTTCATTAATAACCGCACTCAGCTACTGCAATAACAGCGTTCATTAATAACCGCACTCAGCTACTGCAATAACAGCGTTCATTAATAACCGCACTCAGCTACTGCAATAACAGCGTTCATTAATAACCGCACTCAGCTACTGCAATAACAGCGTTCATTAATAACCGCACTCAGCTACTGTAATAACAGCGTTCATTAATAACCGCACTCAGCTACTGTAATAACAGCGTTCATTAATAACCGCACTCAGCTACTGTAATAACAGCGTTCATTAATAACCGCACTCAGCTACTGCAATAACAGCGTTCATTAATAACCGCACTCAGCTACTGTAATAACAGCGTTCATTAATAACCGCACTCAGCTACTGTAATAACAGCGTTCATTAATAACCGCACTCAGCTACTGTAATAACAGCGTTCATTAATAACCGCACTCAGCTACTGTAATAACAGCGTTCATTAATAACCGCACTCAGCTACTGCAATAACAGCGTTCATTAATAACCGCACTCAGCTACTCGTAATAACAGCGTTCATTAATAACCGCAACTCAGCTACTGTAATAACAGCGTTCATTAATAACCGCACTCAGCTACTGTAATAACAGCGTTCATTAATAACCGCACTCAGCTACTGTAAGAACAGCGTTCATTAATAACCGCACTCAGCTACTGTAATAACAGCGTTCATTAATAACCGCACTCAGCTACTGTAATAACAGCGTTCATTATAACCGCACTCAGCTACTGTAATAACAGCGTTCATTAATAACCGCACTCAGCTACTGCAATAACAAGCGTTCATTAATAACCGCACTCAGCTACTGTAATAACAGCGTTCATTAATAACCGCACTCAGCTACTGTAATAACAGCGTTCATTAATAACCGCACTCAGCTACTGTAATAACAGCGTTCATTAATAACCGCACTCAGCTACTGTAATAACAGCGTTCATTAATAACCGCACTCAGCTACTGCAATAACAGCGTTCATTAATAACCGCACTCAGCTACTGCAATAACAGCGTTCATTAATAACCGCACTCAGCTACTGCAATAACAGCGTTCATTAATAACCGCACTCAGCTACTGTAATAACAGGCGTTCATTAATAACCGCACTCAGCTACTGTAATAACAGCGTTCATTAATAACCGCACTCAGCTACTGTAATAACAGCGTTCATTAATAACCGCACTCAGCTACTGTAATAACAGCGTTCATTAATAACCGCACTCAGCTACTGCAATAACAGCGTTCATTAATAACCGCACTCAGCTACTGTAATAACAGCGTTCATTAATAACCGCACTCAGCTACTGTAATAACAGCGTTCATTAATAACCGCACTCAGCTACTGTAATAACAGCGTTCATTAATAACCGCACTCAGCTACTGCAATACCATTATACCGCACTCAGCTACGTATACACTTCAATAATAACCGCACTCAGCTACCGTAATAACAGCGTTCATTAATAACGCACTCAGCTACCGTAATAACAGCGTTCATTAATAACCGCACTCAGCTACCGTCAATAACAGCGTTCATTAATAACCGCACTCAGCTACTGTAATGAACAGCGTTCATTAATAACCGCACTCAGCTACTGTAATAACAGCGTTCATTAATAACCGCACTCAGCTACTGTCAATAACAGCGTTCATTAATAAACGCACTCAGCTACTGCAATAAACAGCGTTCATTAATAACCGCACTCAGCTACTGTAATAACAGCGTTCATTAATAACCGCACTCAGCTACTGTAATAACAGCGTTCATTAATAACCGCACTCAGCTACTGTAATAACAGCGTTCATTAATAACCGCACTCAGCTACTGTAATAACAGCGTTCAATAATAACCGCACTCAGCTACTGCTAATAACAGCGTTCATTAATAACCGCACTCAGCTACTGCAATAACAGCGTTCATTAATAACCGCACTCAAGCTACTGCAATAACAGCGTTCATTAATAACCGCACTCAGCTACTGCAATAACAGCGTTCATTAATAACCGCACTCAGCTACTGCAATAACAGCGTTCATTAATAACCGCACTCAGCTACTGTAATAACAGCGTTCATTAATAACCGCACTCAGCTACTGCAATAACAGCGTTCATTAATAACCGCACTCAGCTACTGTAATAACAGCGTTCATTAATAACCGCACTCAGCTACTGTAATAACAGCGTTCATTAATAACCGCACTCAGCTACTGCAATAACAGCGTTCATTAATAACCGCACTCAGCTACTGTAATAACAGCGTTCATTAATAACCGCACTCAGCTACTGTAAAACAGCGTTCATTAATAACCGCACTCAGCTACTGTAATAACAGCGTCATTAAATAACCGCACTCAGCTACTGCTAATAACAGCGTTCATTAATAAACCGCACTCAGCTACTGCAATAACAGCGTTCATTAATAACCGCACTCAGCTACTGCAATAACAGCGTTCATTAATAACCGCACTCAGCTACTGCAATAACAGCGTTCATTAATAACCGCACTCAGCTACTGCTAATAACAGCGTTCATTAATAACCGCACTCAGCTACTGCAATAACAGCGTTCATTAATAACCGCACTCAGCTACTGTAATAACAGCGTTCATTAATAACCGCACTCAGCTACTGTAATAACAGCGTTCATTAATAACCGCACTCAGCTACTGTAATAACAGCGTTCATTAATAACCGCACTCAGCTACTGCTAATAACAGCGTTCATAATAACCGCACTCAGCTACTGCAATAACAGCGTTCATTAATAACCGCACTCAGCTACTGCAATAACAGCGTTCATTAATAACCGCAATCAGCTACTGTAATAACAGGTTCTTAATAACGACACTCAGCTACTGCAATAACAGCGTTCATTAATAACCGCACTCAGCTACTGTAATAACAGGCGTTCATTAATAACCGCACTCAGCTACTGTAATAACAGCGTTCATTAATAACCGCACTCAGCTACTGTAATAACAGCGTTCATTAATAACCGCACTCAGCTACTGTAATAACAGCGTTCATTAATAACCGCACTCATCTACTGGTAATAACAGCGTTCATTAATAACCGCACTCAGCTACTGCAATAACAGCGTTCATTAATAACCGCACTCAGCTACTGTAATAACAGCGTTCATTAATAACCGCACTCAGCTACTGCAATAACAGCGTTCATTAATTAACCGCACTCAGCTACTGTAATAACAGCGTTCATTAATAACCGCACTCAGCTACTGCAATAACAGCGTTCATTAATAACCGCACTCAGCTACTGTAATAACAGCGTTCATTAATAAACCGCACTCAAGCTACTGTAATAACAGCGTTCATTAATAACCGCGCTCAGCTACTGCAATAACAGCGTTCATTAATAACCGCACTCAGCTACTGTAGATAACAGCGTTCATTAATAACCGCACTCAGCTACTGTAATAACAGCGTTCATTAATAACCGCACTCAGCTACTGTAATAACAGCGTTTATTAATAACCGCACTCAGCTACTGTAATAACAGCGTTCATTAATAACCGCACTCAGCTACTGTAATAACAGCGTTCATTAATAACCGCACTCAGCTACTGTAATAACAGCGTTCATTAATAACCGCAACTCAGCTACTGCAATAACAGCGTTCATTAATAACCGCACTCAGCTACTGCAATAACAGCGTTCATTAATAACCGCACTCAGCTACTGTAATAACAGCGTTCATTAATAACCGCACTCAGCTACTGTAATAACAGCGTTCATTAATAACCGCACTCAGCTACTGTAATAACAGCGTTCATTAATAACCGCACTCAGCTACTGTAATAACAGCGTTCATTAATAACCGCACTCAGCTACTGTAATAACAGCGTTCATTAATAACCGCACTCAGCTACAGTAATAACAGCGTTCATTAATACCGCACTCAGCTACTGCAATAACAGCGTTCATTAATAACCGCACTCAGCTACTGTAATAACAGCGTCATTAATAACCGCACTCAGCTACTGCAATAACAGCGTTCATTAATAACCGCACTCAGCTACTGTAATAACAGCGTTCATTAATAACCGCACTCAGCTACTGCAATAACAGCGTTCATTAATAACCGCACTCAGCTACTGTAATAACAGCGTTCATTAATAACCGCACTCAGCTACTGTAATAACAGCGTTCATTAATAACCGCACTCAGCTACTGTAATAACAGCGTTCATTAATAACCGCACTCAGCTACTGCAATAACAGCGTTCATTAATACCGCACTCAGCTACTGTAATAACAGCGTTCATTAATAACCGCACTCAGCTACTGTAATAACAGCGTTCATTAATAACCGCACTCAGCTACTGTAATAACAGCGTTCATTAATAACCGCACTCAGCTACTGTAATAACCAGCGTTCATTAATAACCGCACTCATCTACTGTAATAACAGCGTTCATTAATTAACCGCACTCAGCTACTGTAATAACAGCGTTCATTAATAACCGCACTCAGCTACTGTAATAACAGCGTTCATTAATAACCGCACTCAGCTACTGTAATAACAGCGTTCATTAATACCGCACTCAGCTACTGTAATAACAGCGTTCATTAATACACCGCACTCAGCTACTGTAATAAACAGCGTTCATTAATAACCGCACTCAGCTACTGCAATAACAGCGTTCATTAATAACCGCACTCAGCTACTGTAATAACAGCGTTCATTAATAACCGCACTCAGCTACTGTAATAACAGCGTTCATTAATAACCGCACTCAGCTACTGCAATCAACAGCGTTCATTAATAACCGCACTCAGCTACTGTAATAACAGCGTTCATTAATAACCGCACTCAGCTACTGCAATAACAGCGTTCATTAATAACCGCACTCAGCTACTGGCAATAACAGCGTTCATTAATAACCGACTCAGCTACTGTAATAACAGCGTTCATTAATAACCGCACTCAGCTACTGTAATAACAGCGTTCATTAATAACCGCACTCAGCTACTGTAATAACAGCGTTCATTAATAACCGCACTCAGCTACTGTAATAACAGCGTTCATTAATAACCGCACTCAGCTACTGTAATAAAGCGTTCATTAATAACCGCACTCAGCTACTGTAATAACAGCGTCATTAATAACCGCACTCAGCTACTGTAATAACAGCGTTCATTAATAACCGCACTCAGCTACTGTAATAACAGCGTTCATTAATAACCGCACTCAGCTACTGTAATAACAGCGTTCATTAATAACCGCACTCAGCTACTGTAATAACAGCGTTCATTAATAACCGCACTCAGCTACTGTAATAACAGCGTTCATTAATAACCGCACTCGGCTACCGTAATAACAGCGTTCATTAATAACCGCACTCGGCTACCGTAATAACAGCGTTCATTAATAACCGCAACTCGGCTACTGTAATAACAGCGTTCATTAATAACCGCACTCGGCTACTGTAATAACAGCGTTTATTAATAACCGCACTCGGCTACTGTAATAACAGCGTTCATTAATAACCGCACTCAGCTACTGTAATAACAGCGTTCATTAATACCGCACTCAGCTACTGTAATAACAGCGTTCATTAATAACCGCACTCAGCTACTGTAATAACAGCGTTCATTAATAACCGCACTCAGCTACTGCAATAACAGCGTTCATTAATAACCGCACTCAGCTACTGTAATAACAGCGTTCATTAATAACCGCACTCAGCTACTGTAATAACAGCGTTCATTAATAACCGCACTCAGCTACTGCAATAACAGCGTTCATTAATAACCGCACTCAGCTACTGTAATAACAGCGTTCATTAATAACCGCACTCCAGCTACTGCAATAACAGCGTTCATTAATAACCGCACTCAGCTACTGTAATAACAGCGTTCATTAATAACCGCACTCAGCTACTGCAATAACAGCGTTCATTAATAACCGCACTCAGCTACTGTAATAACAGCGTTCATTAATAACCGCACTCAGCTACTGTAATAACAGCGTCATTAATAACCGCACTCAGCTACTGTAATAACAGCGTTCATTAATAACCGCACTCAGCTACTGTAATAACAGCGTTCATTAATAACCGCACTCAGCTACTGTAATAACAGCGTTCATTAATAACCGCACTCAGCTACTGTAATAACAGCGTTCATTAATAACCGCACTCAGCTACTGTAATAACAGCGTTCATTAATAACCGCACTCAGCTACTGTAATAACAGCGTTCATTAATAACCGCACTCAGCTACTGTAATAACAGCGTTCATTAATAACCGCACTCAGCTACTGTAATTACAGCGTTCATTAATAACCGCACTCAGCTACTGTAATAACAGCGTTCATTAATAACCGCACTCAGCTACTGTAATTACAGCGTTCATTAATAACCGCACTCAGCTACTGCAATAACAGCGTTCATTACTAACCGCACTCAGCTACTGCAATAACAGCGTTCATTAATAACCGCACTCAGCTACTGTAATAACAGCGTTCATTAATAACCGCACTCAGCTACTGTAATAACAGCGTTCATTAATAACCGCACTCAGCTACTGTAATAACAGCGTTCATTAATAACCGCACTCATCTACTGTAATAACAGCGTTCATTAATAACCGCACTCAGCTACTGTAATAACAGCGTTCATTAATAACCGCACTCAGCTACTGTAATAACAGCGTTCATTAATAACCGCACTCAGCTACTGTAATAACAGCGTTCATTAATAACCGCACTCAGCTACTGTAATAACAGCGTTCATTAATAACGCACTCAGCTACTGTAATAACAGCGTTCATTAATAACCGCACTCAGCTACTGTAATAACAGCGTTCATTAATAACCGCACTCAGCTACTGTAATAACAGCGTTCATTAATAACCGCACTCAGCTACTGTAATAACAGCGTTCATTAATAACCGCACTCAGCTACTGCAATAACAGCGTTCATTAATAACCGCACTCAGCTACTGTAATAACAGCGTTCATTAATAACCGCACTCAGCTACTGTAATAACAGCGTTCATTAATAACCGCACTCAGCTACTGCAATAACAGCGTTCATTAATAACCGCACTCCAGCTACTGCAATAACAGCGTTCATTAATAACCGCACTCAGCTACTGCAATAACAGCGTTCATTAATAACCGCACTCAGCTACTGCAATAACAGCGTTCATAATAACCGCACTCAGCTACTGCAATAACACGTCATTAATAACCGCACTCAGCTACTGCAATAACAGCGTTCATTAATAACCGCACTCAGCTACTGTAATAACAGCGTTCATTAATAACCGCACTCAGCTACTGTAATAACAGCGTTCATTAATAACCGCACTCAGCTAACTGTAATAACAGCGTTCATTAATAACCGCACTCAGCTACCTGTAATAACAGCGTTCATTAATAACCGCACTCAGCTACTGCAATAACAGCGTTCATTAATAACCGCACTCAGCTACTGTAATAACAGCGTTCATTAATAACCGCACTCAGCTACTGTAAATAACAGCGTTCATTAATAACCGCACTCAGCTACTGTAATAACAGCGTTCATTAATAACCGCACTCAGCTACTGTAATAACAGCGTTCATTAATAACCGCACTCAGCTACTGTAATAACAGCGTTCATTAATAACCGCACTCAGCTACTGTAATAACAGCGTTCATTAATAACCGCACTCAGCTACTGTAATCTGTCTCGCGTTCATTAATACCGACCTCAGCTACTGCTAATAACAGCGTTCATTAATAACCGCACTCAGCTACTGAATAACAGCGTTCATAAATAACCGCACTCAGACTACTGTAATACAGCGTCATTAATAACCCGCACTCAAGCTACTGTAATACAAGCGTTCATTAATAACCGCACTCAGCTACTGTAAATACAGCGTTTCATTAATAACCGCACTCAGCTACTGCTAATAACAGCGTTCATTAATAACCCGCACTCAGC